>NC_135550.1:29359175-29446675 GCF_964340395.1 Glandiceps talaboti | reverse complement strand
ATACATACATACATACATACATACATACATACATACATACATACATACATACATACATACCGTATACATACATACAAAGGTATCTATCAGGACTAAAGACTGTCACGTTCACGCCACTCACCTGCGATTCACCATATTGTTGCTGTAGTCGTTTGATTGCTTGGATTTCATCTTCATTTTCAGGCTGTATTCGAAGAACTTGGTGCCTGCGTACGAAGTAAATATGTCGAGAAATTCACTCCAAAATGCAGATAAAAATGTATCGTCAAGGCAATAGATAATTTCATATAAGACGGTGAAATGAGCATGGAATTAAAGAACTAGGGGCAAAGCATAAGGATGTACACTTAAAAAAGCGAGCTACAATATATTAATGATAGTGTGTATGGAGAACAGTTTTAAGAACTTCTTGACCCCAGAATGAAGTCATCACTTGTAGAGTAGTAAATCCAACTTTTAAGTGAAAGTCAATAAAGCGTTTTCTTGTTAAAGATAAGTGATAAAGAATGATAACTGACTTACCCATCAAACCGCTTCTGTGACTCAACTACACAAGCAACAAGGACTATTAATGCAGCCCAATTAAACATCGATTGAACCATTTCGAGTAACACGTTGTACTAAGCAGAACTGAGGGTATTTCTATGCCGACTTAGAATGCTCAGGTCTGTAGCTTCTGCAAGTTCTCTTACTACGTTCGGGCTTATATACATATATTATTATGCACTAGAAATAGTGCCGTGTGAAAACGATGAAATTCACAAACAGGGCCCTGCATTCCGTTGTCCGTGATGATTACTTGATTTTTTCATCAATTGCTGGGGACACTTGGTGACAGACCGCAAGTCGCGATGAACTGAAATGAAATACAAACTAGAAACAAGCAAGGGACACGTGTGTGACATATTTAGTTTGGACTTAGAGGCAATTCATCAAACGTAAGAAGTAAGGATGTGTGGTGTAGATATATTCACTAGCATTCTTCTCAGAGTAGACAAGGACGTCGACAACTTGATTTAATAATACATAGAAAATTCACAACATTGATTATATTTCCCAAAAGGAAATAATCACAGCAGGGTACATATCCGTTTGTGAACAATGCAGGGAGATCGATGGGGGAACTGACTTGTACCTAGATTCATACCGAACAATTTTGGAAAATGACATCTAGAATTCGAAAGAAAGCAATATGTCTTCGCTGACCAGTTAACGCGTGACGTGAAGATCCATATCCACTTCCTTTCTCTTTATAGGTCCGATATAGTGAGGGATTTCGAACTCTGTAATTGCAACATTGTTTCTCATAAATCTACTCAGTCGATGTCCTACAACGTATAGCTTTGATGAACGTCGAAATTTGACACGTGTTATGAACATTTGATACAGTAAAAAATCATGAGACCACCCACATCAGTGATGAAGAAACGTGTTCGTGTTTTCAAGTGTTGACATCGTTGCGATATATCATCTGTTGGTATATGAGTTTCTTGTAACCATCAGTCAGATGAACACATTTTTTTCTAAAGCAGTAAAGGTAACTAATTTTACCTGCTCTTTATACTGATAAGAAACTAGTTGAAGTCAGTTTATTTAAAATTGTGTCATCATTCTTAGGTATTTCGACATGCTAAACTAGTAGCAAATGATACTGTATAAACGAAAAGAAGCCACACGTGTATTTATGCCCTCCCCAGTTCCCCAGATATCTACCCCCCCCCCCCCCAAGTTCCCGAGTGTTGTTTTGAAAGCATAAATGTAAACCTTCTGGAATTTAGAAGATTGTACTCTGGGTAATTTCGAAAGTTACGAGTACCACAGTTTGTTTTGTTTTTATGAAGGTTATGGGTTAAGTGTTAGAGCATGGGAAACGACAGTAGGGTCGAACTCAATACCACTCTTCGACCACAAACGGTAATTATCAGACGTTTAGACCAGGGAAGCACCAAAAGTGTTGGTTGACCTGAATACCACAATAACATTGAGTAACTCAGGCGGTTTATCGAGGGTTACAGGTTAATCGAGAAAGTTAGTAGGATCGAACTCTTCTAAGGTTACAATACAGGCGATGGGTGGGCTTGAACCTCGGTCGAGGGCAAATGAGTCAACTATAAACAACAGCTTTAGACAAGACGTGTTTTACTAACACTGTATTCTAATTCTATGAACATTGTTTGCTAATGCCGTTCTTAGTGAATACTGACAAAGTAACAATGTCAGGCCATTTGGTAACAGAGCATCGACGATGAACGATAAAATCCAGTGAATGCTATGTATTGTATATGTTGGGTTTGCAAAGTAGTTCGGGAACTATTATAACTTCTACAGCAGGCATGGTAACAAATCAGCAGTGAAGGATGGGCTTCAACAATTAATGTCACAAATGAATAAATTCAAAACTGTGTGGAAAATGACCACGTGTATTTCTTTACTTTTATACACACATGTGGCATGTATATTCGATGTTTGCCATTCATCAATGAAGAGAGCTCCTGAGCCGTGAACTACTTGTATATATTATATTTGATATGATGTTTCACTAATAGCGAAGTAATGGTTTATGGGAATTAAGGGAACGAGAGGGGGGGGGGGGGTGCTGAGGAGAAAATATTTTTGTCATTTTTTTCCGCAGTCCCCCTTCGTGCTCTCCAAAAATATCCCGCCGCCACCACCACCACCACCACCACCACCAGCAGCAGCAGTAACACCACCACCACACATCCACAACTATAAACCATCATCACCACCACCACCACCACCACAGTCACCACCACCACCACCACCACCACACCAACAGCAGTAGCAGTACCACCACCACCATACCTCCACAACAACCATATACCATCATAATCATCATCACCACCACCATCGCCACCACCACCAGCAAAACCACAACCATCATTATCAGCAGCAGCATTGCCGCTGCCTCGCTGCCTATGCCAGCGCAACCGTCAACAGCAAGAGCAGCACCACCACGAGCAGAACCACAACACCACACCGCCACCACCACCACCACCACCACCACCACCACCACCACCAACATCACTAGTACCACCACCACCACCACCAACATCACTAGTACCACCACCACCACCACCACCAACATCACTAGTACCACCACCACCACCACCACCGCCACCACCACCACCAACATCACTAGTACCACCACCACCACCACCAACATCACTAGTACCACCACCACCACCACCACCACCACCACCAGAACCGGTCATTCTTATAGGTGTTATTTTGCATAGTAGTATTCTATGCAATTGTCTCTGGGTTGTATATTAGGTACGTCAAGAGTCTTTAGAGATCTCTTTAAAGTGCACCAGAGACTGTCTTGGAATGGATGTTTTGTTGAAATAAGTCTTATAGCATGCAATATTTTGAATTTGCATGTAAATAGAAAATTTATACAGATATTAAAGTATGTATTTTTGAATTTCTGACTTTAATTGATATGTCATCCGGAAGTATCACTGGCCCGTTTATTAAAAGCTTGTGGAATTCTTTGAGATGTGCACAATTTGTCCAAATAGAAAACTACATCAACAATGTGAATAATTCATGAATACTCTAATAATAGACATTTACAGTTTGTATTTCTGTACATTTATACTTTAAAGAAAGGACGGCCATATACAAAACTTTGAGTAAATCACAGACAATTTCCATTGTTGTGTTCACTTTGCGAAGGGGTAACTGACCGTATTATTATGGTCTGCCCGGGATACAATTTTGAGCCAAATTTAAGATTAGTGACTAACCAACACAACAGCAGTGAATATATACTACCAGTACAAGTGACTACTTTTACTTGGTTTGTTGACGGGTTTGATGGCCATACAACATACAGTCACTGGTTCAGTGTTATACAACACTGTTTTTAACTTTTTCACAATTTGTGATATTCATCTAGTAGAATATCAGTAATTGACTACAGCAGTGACATTCAGAGTACAAATGCAATACCACTCCATTCTACGTTTGATGACCGGCTGCCCAATGCATAATGACACCCTGCGGACATGTCACATGGTATAAAAGGGCAGCTGATTTAGACCTCGCCGAGAAACACTGCTCTACAGGGACTTGTTCTTTTGACCAATTAGGTAAGATAAGATATAAGATAAGATTAGATTAGATTAGATTAGATTAGATTAGATTAGATTCTATTTTCATTCTAGAGAAGAATTCGAGATGCAGAATGGCCTCAACTACTTTGACAATCGAGGTTTCAGTTTAATGAGACAGACACAATACAATAGTGTTGTTTAATGCGGTAGATCACAAATGTGTGAGATAGCAGTGCTATGTGGATATAATCATCCTGTGATCAAGACAGAGTGTAATAATTGGAAGCCATCAGAAATACCATCCTACTGTGTGAGTACAATTAAACCAACGTCCATTAATAATTAATTTTTTATAGTAAACTTTCAGACGGAGCGTGGTCTTGACACCGTTGTAATCAATCGTTATTTGTATAATGAATACTACACTTATGTCAACTGCAGGATACTAAAACACTTGGGATGACGTCTCGGTGACCTTTAACTCATTTCATTTGATGTGAAACTTGGAGTGTTTGAGTTCAGGTATACTAAATGAAGCAGCGACAAAATATTAAATGTAGATGAACAAAATAATGACATAAGAATGTACAGATATGACGAGAGGGCGCTCTACTGGAATGCCAAAATAAACAGTCAATATATAATGTATTTTAATACTTACTCCACAGTGCTTACCCCAACAAGAGGATGGCAATTCAATTTCAAACTTTCCAAAACGTAACATGGCAAATGTGACTAACAGTTAAAATAATATTAAAAAAATGTACTCACTGAAAAAATGATATCAGTACCAAAAGTGTCATTTAAAGCAATCAAGTATTTAACTGTCGCAATATATTCACATATTCCCATTATCTATGGTATTCTTCCACTGCCAGTCACTATAATAATAGTACATGTCTACACCATAGGGTGAATTTAGATAAAAAAAAGACTGTTGTCAATTTGATCAGTTCTGCGATAACCCAAATTCTATGATTTTGTTTACGACTGGAATAACATCCCTGATATAATTTCCGTCGTAGAGTTGCAGTTTATATAGTATTTTTACAATTTCAAGATGCAGATTAGCTGTATTGTTTTGAGTGTTCTTTCTTTAGCAATGACCTATGGTAGGTGAATGTTGCACTCATGGTTTATTATACATTCCATCATATAAGAAAAAATACCGTGTAGATATGGCGTGAAATGTCCGTTGACGGCAGACATTCGTGACTACAGTGATAAAATTGAACGTGATGAATTGTGTGTGATTATCCTGCCGTTGGTGGCAGTCAATCGTTACCATAGTCTTCACATAATGTGTGTGCGCGCACACACGCGAGCCTGTGTGTGTGTGTGTGTGTGTGTGGGGGGGGGTGATGCTATTGCTGCTAATGAAATCAGATAGATAACACAAGAGGACAAGTGATAGTTTGTTAAAATGCTTTATATTTATGCATTCAGTGAAATAAAACACATCACGGCAATAAAAACAGTGATCCATAAATAAAAGTTTTAGTAGTAACTTTGAAGGTGACAGGAACAGCTGTATTGAAATAGAAGTTAAATAGTACATAAAACAAATAGGAACAAATACAACAAACAAACAAACTTCGCTGACCAATCACACGAAACGTTTTCAACAAATAATAGCATTTTTATGAAATCCAGAAGCAAACAAAATGTAGAACTCACAGCACTTCAAATTTCAGTGATTATTATAGTCTGAATAAAACAATCTTGATATATCTCCCAAAAAGTATGCTGTAATATAAATATCAGCCATTATATTCGTCAGTTTGTCGTATTTGATGAGTAATTGACTTGATAAACCATTATGAAATTAAATCACGTAGTATAAAGAAAACATAAACTCCCGATACACGTTCTATTTTCTAACCCAAATTATCAATTGTAAATGTGAGTAGCTGAAAACTGTTCTTATAAAGGTATAGATGTTTCAATCAATAAAGTCAACGGTCGAAAGACTATAGTAAAAGACCACAATATATACCCTTTCATGTGACTTATCTCAATCTTTACGTTCAAGTTCCCAGAATAACAAATTCCGAAATCAAATAATCTAGATCATCTAAAGTATTTGAGAATAATTATCAAAATAACATCAATGCTATATGTGATAGCTTACAAGTTTAATCTCACGCATTGTCTCCCTGCCAAGTCAGATTCACATTCAAAGTGTGAGAACAGCTGCAGAAGAAAACAAACGCAACACGCCCATGTAGCAAGGGGGCGTCCTTCGGTCGACGGCGCAAACGTCACGTAAATGTTGTCTGTTAAAAGTTTATTTGCATAATTTTGGACGTATTGAGAATATGTCCATGGGGAATGTCTTTGAAAATGTTCATTGAAATATATCGTTACTTCGAAATCATCCAGCATTTTCTTGTAAACCCTGAACGAAATGTTCAAGTATAAAGTCGATCATAGACTTGTACACTTCTTCAATTTTTTCTGTGTATCTATGTTCCAGAAGTTCTTCAACTGCTCGCAGGAACGGTTCTCGTATATCCTGTCGAATGACAATATAAACACAGATTAATTGGGACTTCTGCTTATAGTGACAAGGATGAACGTAAATATTCATATAAATAGGTTGAGAAGGTACTACAAACGAATGTAAATTTATCGCAAGTAGACTAAATCTTGTATTTGCAGAAGTAAAGATATTCACATGCATTAACCTGCATTTTGGAGATGTACAATTGTATGATACACTACATCAAAGTAACAGGGATAATCGACTTCAGGCTCCATATATAAGAGATTTCGTTAAAGACACGGGCTTCGCCAGAAGAAATCTCACATTGGGCTCTAACCTATACTTGGAGGTACATTTTGTACTTTGTCAACAGGGATTTCCTTCAAGTCTTGAGTTTGGAGAGAAACAGCATCACCATGTTTGTTGGTGGGGAGGATGTCGGAGGGGTGTGACAAGAGGCCTCCATACCCCCTCCCCCGGGCCTTAAATTCTGCTCGTTCCCTTATCAACGACCGTGTGTTTAATTCACTAACATACGTATCTGACTATCTCCATTTACAATTGTAATGTAAATCTCATTACTGTGTGAATAGATGGAGGCTTTGAATGGATTTACAGGAAGTGCCGTGTGTAGCAAACACAGCCTACAAACTGAAGAGGAATGTTTACTCAGCGTGGGTATGATATTATTTCATAGCATAGCCTTGACCGTTAAGTTTTATATTTGTGTCACTCTCACTGCTCGACCTTTAATTTTATTTTGTGTTATCGTATATTCATTATTGATGATTGAAAATATGATATTTTGTGAAAACCTGTGTTATGTGTAACCCAATACTTTTACTGTAGAAATGAAATCAATGTTATTTTTTGTTAGACTGCTATCAATCATTGTCTATGCATCCACTGCATAGCTAACGTTTTATTACTCGACTGTGTAGTTAAACTGGAAACAAAACACTTTATTGCATGTAAAATGTGCAATTCACATTAGCCTACCTGTAGACTTAAGAACGGCAATCGCTACACTATTCCACTATTCTAACTCATTTTTTGAATTTTGAATTTTCGCTCCGTTCCCTTCTATTCACATAAATCACACACTGAAACAATGAAGGTATTTTGAACTATACATACAAAACCGAATTGCTAGATTTTACAAATAAAACAAGTATCATTGCTTTGTGATCGATGATCGATGATCGCTCGAAATGCGAATGTACTCATTTACATCAATGACGATATTACAGTAATTATATCAAAATGGCGCGCATCTACGTAAAAAATGAAAAACAACATGCTTTGAGACATACACTTCCAATGCTGTCTATTCTCGAAAGGACAGTAATCACTCACCGTCACGAATTCAGGTTTGACGCCATACTTCGCATGTTTGCGCCCTCTCTTGCCGAGTAAATTTATGATATGGTCAACGTCATCTAAACTGTCAATAACCTCATCAAAAATGTTCATAACCATACCACAATGAGTTGCAAAATTCAAATTGTTCCTCAGCTTCTCTTCTGACATGTCTTTATATTCACAAAAAAGATCCTGATATTCGGGGTGAGTTTTGAACAACCTGTAATAATAAATAACATTGCACATTGTGAATTTCCAAGAAATAACATATTAAATAACGCTCAAATTTACTATATGATGGATTATATCGGTTTTCAGCTAATTGTGGAACGACCTTCTTATATTGTATTTTCTTTCCTACACGTGTTATAAAAAATACATTAGTAGATAGAACGTACGGCAGCAAAACAAACAAGTATGGATGAACACAATATTGTATTCAAAATTAAAGAGTTTTAATTGTCACGAAAACAGTTGAACAGCCGGCATCGTTAGATTTTCATAAATCTATGCTTCACATTGCATGTAGTCGTTGCTTATAAAACAAACCACAATGGATAATAGAGCAAGGAGGACAATTTTCAATTTAAGCTTGATATGTACATTGTAGTAGCAATTCCCGGGCTATGTATCACCAACTGATATGTACATTGTAGCAGCAATTCCCGGGCTATGTATCACCAACTGATATGTGCATTATAGTAGCAATACCCGGGCTATGTATCACCAACTGTGATCAATTGTATATTCCAATTATGATGAAAAAGACCAGAGATTTGTGTTCAAAAATATGTCAACAAAGCTTATTTGGTTTTGTGTTAAACAGCGACATATATTTATAGCTCGTTTTTCCCTGTCATCAGACTTTTGATAAAAAAAACTGTGCTTGACGCGTCGATATACACACCCATCGACATAGAATACAGCTAAAATAATCTCCTAAAAGCTTACGGGTGTGTTTAAGAATCCATATTTGTAAATAAAATACACAACTTTCGAATCAAAGAGATGCACTGCTGAATATGTGGAAGGCCAATTGACTAAATATATTCAATAACGTTATTTGCTCTGTAATTCCATTCGACCAAAATATTTTAATGCAATGGCGGAAAAAGGAGGATCACCTCGTTTCCATGACGACCACATAAACGTGACCGACAGCAATGCAGAACGTTACACTTGATTGCACTGTTGTCATGGCAAATGTTTGTTATTATTATTTTGATTATAAAGGTAGATTGGTTATACAATATAAAAAACACTCGACTGGAACAAATTACTAAAAACTGTAATTTCGATAAACCTGTAAGGTGTAAACGCAATGAATATCTAGATTTGTTACATCGGACTCTCTCAAATGAGACAAATATAAAGGAATTCATAAGTGACTAACAAAGAAGTATAAAAAGTAGATTTTGTGCTTGATGAGCGCGGCCTTTTGGTCAACGTGATCGCAACGGCTAGAACTAAAATTGTATTTATTTATCACGACCATCTCTTCGGTCATATCCGTACATGTCCTTCGTTCCATTAAGTCCGTTTCCTTTCCAATAGATGAAAAGCCGAAGATTTCCTAAAGATGTAAAATTAATAGTTAGCAATAATATCTACTGTCACAGTGACGGCTTATAGGCATACTTCAAATAATCTCAAAGGAGTAAAAGGTATGTTTCATCGATTCGTTGTATTCTATTGGAAAGTGCGATGTCCTTTTATATTAACGTGATAATATGCTTTACATGTAAGAGGCAGATATTATAACCTTATCATTTTACACACAAAATTCATTGACACTTGAACGGTATCTTTCCCACATTCAGACAATCTATCTATCTATCTATCTATCTATCTATCTATCTATCTATCTATCTATCTATCTATCTGTCTGTCTGTCTGTCTGTCTGTCTGTCTGTCTGTCTGTCTGTCTGTTTGTCTGTCTCTCTGTCTGTCTGTCTGACTATCTATCATTATCGATCTTTCTATCATTATCTATCTATATATCTATCTATCAATCCATCCACCCACCCACCCACCTATCTATCTATCTATCTATCTATCTATCTATCTATCTATCTATCTATCTATCTATCTATCTATCTATCTATCTATCTATCTATCTATCTATCTATCTATCTGTCTGTCTGTCTGTCTGTCTGTCTGTCTGTCTGTCTGTCTGTCTGTCTGTCTGTCTGTCTGTCTGTCTGTCTATCCATCTATCTATCTATCTATCGACCGACCGACCGATCGACCTACCTACCTACCTATCTAGACTTACCTACCAATCCATCCATCCATCCATCCAACCGTCCGTCCATCCATCCATCCATCCATCCATCCATCCATCCATCCATTTCTGTCTGTCTGTCTGTCTGTCTGTCTGTCTGTCTGTCTGTCTGTCTGTCTGTCTGTCTGTCTGTCTGTCTGTCTGTCTGTCTGTCTGTCTGTCTGTCGGCTTGCCTGCCTGCCTGCCCGTCTGTCGGACTGCCTCCCTGTCTGTCTGTTAACCTGTCTATTTGCTGGTTATGGTTCCTATTTAATCTGGGTGGCCTGATTTTAGTGGAATGCTGGCACAATGTGAAATTATATACGCTGCAAGTACTAAACGAGATCACGTATTTCACGTGTAGTAATTAGAATATATGCCTTCAGCACGACTTTCCTCAGATCATTTGGTTTGAAAGGCATTACAAAATGTGTATACTGCAAAGATTGAGATTCTTCTAACATTTTCAGAACAAAACAGATTTGTCATAAATCGAGAAAATTACTTATGTCCAGGGCCACCTTGTCATTAAAGTAAACATGGGGAATTCAAAATAAAGCCACAAGCTTAATTTAATTCGAACATAATCTCTCAGAAATGTTATTTAATACATGAATTTCTGACAGCAACATATTTTAATACTTAACAGTTGGTTAGGTCAGAACTTGAATTTCACATGGTGATTAATCATTTTATTGTTCCACTTCAATGGAATTATTGCAGGTCAAGGTGTTAGCCTACAGGTAATGTAACGGCACATGACAGTGAAAGACATTTCTTAATTTTTCATATCATTCCCGATATTCAAAATATCATGAAAGTGTCGATGTGTCCTTGGATATAATTCGCTCTACTGTCAGAATATACAGCAGTATACATGGAAATTTATTTCATTTTTTTACGACACAACATCTGTTCCAAAGAAGCTCTGAATCACCAACGTCTACTACGTGCGATCGACCTAAATCCTGACAGTTCTGTTATATTTTCCTGAGACCACGGTCATAGAATCCGTAAGGTGTATATATGCGTCTTTTAAGATTACAAGCTCCATCATCACTTACATTACCACAGTATTCTTTTTGCTAAAAACACAACATAAATGTGTCTCATTATCTCATTAGTTGCAGTCTCTAATGGACCAGTTGCCGTTGGCAAATTGTAAACATTAACACATCTTACTTTCTGTGACCTATTCCACAAATTATAAAACACGAATTGAGGCCGCGTACGCACATTTTGATAACCCTATGATCTAGATATTTCATTGAGTTAGTAGTACATTCTGTTTATCTCTTCAGATTTGCATTTCAGGTCAAACACACGAGAAGTAGTAGAATATTTAGGATGTGTAGTGAAAATAAAATCTATAAAATATAACGTCAAATTGAATACGTTACAGTTTGTAAATAACAACTTGATATATAACATTTGTAGTAGCATGTCTGCCCAATATTTAAGTAACAAAGTCTTAGCAAATGATGTCAATGGGATCATGCTAAAAATCATAAAATAATGCTAAAATGAGTCAAAGTAAAATGTGAGCCTTCCCTAACTTCCATTTTGTAAAATATGGCCCTCCCCTTAGGACTGATTTGTAAAAAGTGCCCCCCCCCCTAATTCCGTGGCACCCCCTTTTTATTTACTGAAGGCTCCCTTATATCACTCTACAAGTAACAATGTGAAAATAAAAGCCATGAGTAAGCTTTAAGGATACCCGGAAAAATTAACAGTATTTGACCTGACATGGCAGAGGATATCAGGCGATTATGAAACATTAGATATATAGTCGTTTACATTCGCAGTAAGGTTTACCAGTCACCGCTAATATATTAGTATTACATTGTGTACTCAACTTATAACGGCCTTGAATTGTATTCATTTACAGAGTCCGACGTGGACAATAAATTATACAATAAACACACCTATTATTTACTTCGGTAATAAGACTGAGAGTTAGCGTTTTAACATTCGAAACATATAACAAACATTGTCTTGTTGATTTCTGAGATTAATAAATTTCAAAAACAAAAAACTATGCCTAATGACATTTTCACTCCGTTAAAAACAGGGAAGTGTGAACACTGAATGTGTTAAATGTGTACGTGTATAAGTATAGTCCTAAGGGCTGAGATGTAGGTCAGCTGTCAACAAAAATAACTATCTCCATGGAAAGACATTTGATTGCCTGTATATCGAGACATGTGAAGTAGAAAATATGTCTCTGCGTGTCTCTGTCTCTGACTCTGTACTGATTTGATTTCTTAAAATATGTACAGAAAAATATATCGATCGATGAAGGTACGCGAGTTTCCCAATGTTTAATCATTCTAAGTGTTATCTCAATGTGTAAACGTATAAATATAGAATATTGAGATGGAACTAACTCTGCAGGTATTAAGAGATGAAATATCAAATCCTAAATTCACAAATATGTGAGCGGCGATGAAGCATTGAAGGTCACATAGTGAGCAATGTACTGATATTTAATGGAGACAAGCTTCGCCTCGTTTCCATCGCAGAAGGAGGTACATTTGGCAATGACAACGCGGAAAGTAGGTGGCATGAATCATTATATATATATATATATATATATATATATATATATATATATATATATATATATATATATATATATATATATATATATATATATATATATATATATATATATATATATATATGTATGATATGCTCTCAAAGGTGATTGAACACTCTACTTGGTATGTATGTATGTATGTATGTATGTATGTATGTATGTATGTATGTATGTATGTATGTATGTATGAATGTATGTATGATATGCTCTCCAAGGTGACTGAGCACTCTACTTGACGAAAGAAGAATGAAACCCTATGTGTGTGTGTGTGTGTGTGTGTGTGTGTGTGTGTGTGTGTGTGTGTGTGTGTATATATATATATATATATATATATATATATATATATATATATATATATATATATATATATATATATATATATAAATGAACACTGGATGGTATCACAACAAAACTCAACTCAAAGGGTTTCCTTACATTCATTCTGACTAGCTTTCTCCCTGTAAACAGAGCATCGCAATGCTATAATATATTCCTTTGCTGACCTGATGATGCTCTGTTACCAGGGCGAAAGCTAGTTGAAGATATTGAAACATTTTGAATTTTGGAGAGAGAAAACAAAGAACACTTTGAACACTTTCTTTGATAACCATCACCAGGGATATAATGATGACTGTACGAAAATTGGCGAACTGTCTTTTGTTTCTGAATCACATATTGACGTGACTTTATTCATCACATGTCCAACTGCGATTCCCACAAAACTATATATCAGTCCTCAGACTACGGTAAATCTACAAATATCAATATAGGTAAGATGTACAGGCTGTCGTATTTGTATAATGCTAGAATTTAGGATGAGTCGTCATAAAAAAAATTGATTCTGAAATAAAACACCCATTATTGAATCTGTACTTATTTCCTGCTTTTATAGTTCTCTTATCCGTAATTTCAATAAGTATCTACAAAGCCTGCAATGTCATAAAAGGGAATCATAATAGTTTTCACTCAGAGAGGTCATATGGTGGAATATATTAAGTCAACAAAGGCAATCCTTTATTTGTATTTAACGGAGAATAGTCTGTAACGTTAGGACTTTGGTGGTTACTTTTCTTTGCAACTTGTACAGCTTTCACGCGGAAGTCTGATATGGTATAATGATGACGTCATTTCATTTATATTGGTTACCAATAAAAGCACAAACTCGCCGACCAAGTCTCTGTGTACACATATCACGTTCTTTCTACTGTTATTTGCTTGTAAATACGTTTAATGTACTCTGACTTTAGATGACAATGTGGCAAATGTTACAGACTGTGCCATTTGTTAATAACGCTCGACTCTCATGATATACCATCTTGTATATGCATATACACTACTTGGTAGTCCGAAGTAAAACACATTCTACGATAAATAGCAGCAGGCACGATCACGCAACCGTGTGCTGCTCTTTGTTGACTGGCATAGTGGTGGGATAGTTATATTTATAGCTTTTGCCATAGAATAAGACATTTCAATTTAATTTATTTGTCTGCACTTGTTCTCTTTAGAATTAAATGGAATCCAGCCAAATGATATGAGCCTCAAATTGCGTGCTGAAGGGCACATCTACGACTCCTCATTCAAAAACGACACACACACACACACACACACACACACACACACACACACACACACACACACACACACACACACACACACACACACACACACACACACACACACGCTTTGCGGAAAAAAAGACTCGGCTTCAAGTCGATCTCTTCATTCAATGCGATATTTGCATTATTATTACTGTATTATACCTAGCAAGTATCTGATAGAATTCATAAAGTCTATTACAGATATTTATATGTCAATTCTTGAATTGAAACAGCATCTGATGACAGTTTTAGACTCTGGAGATTTACAAATAGTGTCAAGCATATTTTTAAAGTAATTTCTTTCTAAAATATATTAATATTTTGAATGATTGATATTTAATTTACTAATCCCGAAATAATGGAGGAATAACTTGTCATGGTCATTGTAGTAATTAAATGATTCAACGCTCTTCTGTTTCCATCACCCTGCTACCTCCTTCTGAAGTGATATAAATCCTCCTGGTAGATAATGAAACCGGGATTAATTAAGATGGTCACAGCGAATCCCTGTAATCTATATCAATCTAATCTGACAGCATGATTTAACCATGCGTGTGACAGAGAATAATTATTTTTAACATTGTCTTTATTTGGTGGCTTACAATTAACTAATATCATTCATTGTAATTGAGTGTCCCAAGTCACTCGGGATTAGCTTTTATTTTCTAAATGGAAAAATCTATCAAATCAAGAAAAACGAAAAAGAAGCGAAAATGAAAGTAATCATATTAACAAAGTGAAGACAATCCCCTTGAGAGAATTAGTGGAGGCGATGTGGCTTTTCTTCAAATAATGAAGTTATTTGCTGTATACAAGTCATTTATCTGAATTACCTAAGATTGGGTGAAGATTGATCTCGGGGTGGTTTCATTTATTTGCCAATTAAATAACGCAATTATGTAAGCCAGTGTCCTTGTGTATGTAGTCAGCTATCGTAGGAAATAAAGAATTAGTCTAACACTAAATTCGATCAAAATAGACAAGGTTGACAACTTCCGAACAATTGTAAAAAATATCAAAGAGAGTGGAATAGGTCCTTCCCAAGTGACATATTTCCCTTCAAGTAGGAGTACATGTTGAAATAACAGGATGTTATATACTGTTATATACGCCTTTAATATACAAAGGAAAGTATCAGGATAGATTCTAGATTAAATAATTGGTGTATATGCAATTGTGTGTGACTACTCTTAATAGAGATTTTGAAAACAGAATGACACATTTTAGTTATTTGTTGTGTGTCTTTATTTTCATGAATTCACAAATTGAATGTACATATTCAGTTATTCTTAAATGGCTATAGCGGATCAAGCCAGGAAAGCCATGGGGGTATCTTTCGTATGGTCAGAAATACGGGTGCTTTGCAACACAGAGAATATTTTAAGCTTTTTGATATAATGATCTTACCAGTAATTACCTATTGTGCAGAAATTTGGGGTTATAAACAGTATCAGTATGCTGAAAGAATACAACTAATATTGTCAAGCATTCCAATGCCTGATGTATGCGAGTGCGGTATATGTTCAATTTTTATACACACTGTCAAAAAGTTAATAACATATATCGGTTAAAACTCTTTAAAATGTCACAAAACAAAGTAACTAATCATAGTTATGATCTGGCAGTTGCTATTGACAACAACAAGGGGAAATCGTGTTAAACATGTTCTGTTTAAACAAGTTTGGTTTTTTCAAGGTCCTGGTGACTTTGATGCCTTCCTCTGCATGCATGCAAATGACCAGAGCAAATGATATATTTAAACAAAACAGGTGGTCAGAAAGTTTTAACACGATATAAGGATAAACTTCGTCTTTATCGAAATTTCAAGGTTACGTTTATAAATACGTGAAGACTACGTGAAGACTACTTGCAATGACTTTAAATATGGATATAAAACTTCGTTGGTCGTTAGCCATTTTGAGATGATGTGGCCTTGGACTGGCAGTTGAGGAAGGCAGGTCCCAGGGTGTCGATTTTGAAGACCGTTTTTGCAAAAATTTTATGTCAACAGATGTTGAGGATGAATTTCATTTCTTTTCTCAGTTTCATTTCAGAACCACAATCTGAGGGGAAAATGCATACCGAAGTGGTCGTATAGACAGAAATGTTTTGCTCTCGTGTCATGTAATAAGAATTATGTAATAATCAACTTGTCAATGTTTGTGTACAAATCATTCAAGTTAAGTAAAGAATTCATTTATTTATTTGTTTATTCATTCATTCATTCATTCATCTCTGTGTTATTATTTTTATTTTTGTCTCTGTATGGTGTAACCATTTATGTTTTTGCTAAGAGCAACACAGACACACACACACATACACACATACATACATACATACATACATACATACATACATACATACATACATACATACATGGATGAGTAGATGGATGAATAGATGGACGGACGGATGAATTGATATATGGATGGATAGGAAGTAAGATAGAATAATAGATTGATTGGTTGAGTGGCAGACAAACTTATTATAATATATGCAATCCAGAATATTTCTACACCGAATGGAACACATTACGTGATAGAGAACATGGGACTAAAAGTTTACAGACAGTAATAATTAAAAGTGCTCTTGCGTATAGATTAATACATTTCCTGATAATGAATTTTGCCACGAATCGCTCGTTTTCATCAGCTTAATTCGTGCAATCAATTTAATTTGACAGTCAAGTATTAAATCGTGATAAAAACACCCACACAATGTACGCATGAAGCATGAAATATTTACACGTACCTTTACAAGTTTAATGAATTGTGAATCGTCTTTTAACTTACGACCTATGCAGAGGTTACTGACAGTTTCATTCGGTAGTTTCTCGAGGAGAACAAAGTGAACGTGCTACGATCGACAAGTGTAATACTACTATTGAGTTCGTGTTGTACGTTAATAGAATTAATGTGCCTGTGACTTCACGAGGACCAAGGTGCCATACGATGATGTATAGCATACATGACTTTATATAGAATATATTTACGTTCAACATGTTGAAAATTACGACCATTTATTATTCATCTGAATTAATTAATTATAAAGAAAATTGAGCTTAAAGTTGTTGCTTTTTTTCAAACGGACGACTCACATTTTGATAGTCAATGGTCAGGTATTTAAACATTAGACTTCATATAAATCAGCCCTTTCTAGTCTAAGATGTTACTCTTTCCTACATGTAATCTGCAGAAACGTCTATTTGTGTATATGTATGTAAATAAATCATTGGGACAGCACAGAAACCCACACATGTAAAACTAAATGAAGTTTATAACCGAGGGTTGTAGATGTTATAAGGATTTGTAGTTTTAAAGCAAGATGTTCATATATGGATTATAATTAAGTGTTACATTGATTTATCATGGATTGCTGGTTGTAGTTTTAATGTTACTTTTAAATCAACTACATTTTTATAAAATACAATCTGATTATTAATTGGAGTATTTTTGTCAGATATAGGGCCAACTACGTGAAATAATTTTGTCAACAGATTCCCCCATTTACATTGGGTAAATACTACACTTTAGATCATTAACGTACTATCTAAGATACCGGACATATATACTATTTTAATATGTATCGTTCTCTCTCGATTGTGCGTCAAGTTTCACTCAGAGTCTTGTATGCTACTGCATGTAAGTACACTCTCTGTTTCCTTAGCAACAACACAACAAGTTCGAAATCTGACAGCTCATGTGTGACAATGCATACGCTGTAAGTGTTTTGTTAATTTGCCATAGTCGTTTGGACTCTAATAGATGTTTCTATTAAGATGCTAGACTGCCAGGCAATTATAATATAGACATTCATTGTGCGAGTAACGTGCTGCGCTTGCCTAAAACTCCACTTTCAATAGAATGTTCATGATGGATATGAGGTGACACAATAGTTTGACCCAACCTTGCTAAACCTGTAAATTCAAACTTGGAAAATAATTACAATGACGATGACACAATATTTGATGAGATTGTCATGTATTTATCGAATACAATTACTACCTGTATAAACATATTTCTTGTATGTTATCAAATCCGTGTATTAGTTGCCATAGTGAAGTTCGTCGATGGAGTACGAGTCGTTTCGTATTTCACGTAGTGTATCTTTCCCACGCGTTGTCTTAATATACCCTTTAAGCATAAACATGCTACTTTCCGCCACAGTGATGTTACAAATTGATTATAAAAAAAGTTACTGCTTTAGCTGACAACTTCCATGTTGATATCATCAATGAATGCATTTCAATGATAACTGACTGTTAATATATATGTTCCTCAGTCAAGGCCACCCGTAATATAATTTAATCCATTGGTTATATTGACACAAGCTGACAACGGTTGTTCGTTCTTGTAAAATCGAAATTCACGCTGTATTATTTGCTGTACTGTAAAAATTGGTATTTCCCGCGTTTGAAGAAACATTACATGATATTTGTATGACCTTAAACCTGGTAATTTCAACATCTAGTTTTTTGATCTGCCACCGACAAATTATCAGGAAATACTTTTTCTTATACGGTAATTTAAAGTTATTATCGAAGGCAAATATGTTTTATAATACACCCACAAGGATATCACCCTGTGACATATATGAACTTTTGTGTTGTACATTTCTAATTCACGTGGCGTCATATTAAGCTATTAATTGTCATAACTTTGTATCGTTTTCCTTTTCATTTATAGAACTTACAAAAACATATCGATCGGGCCTTTAGGTGATCAGTTCCCAATAAGTTAGCCTCGTGACGTAGACTTTCGCGGTGTAGGCTTGATATTGGATATGGAGAGTCTCTTACAGGGACGTAACAGACAGATAGATAGAAAGACAGACAGACAGACAGATAGATAGATAGATAGATAGATAGATAGATAGATAGATAGATAGATAGATAGATAGATAGATGGATGGATGGATGGATGGATGGATGGATGGATGGATGGATGGATGGATGGATGGATAGATAGATAGATAGATAGATAGATCGATCGATCGATCGACAGATAGATAGATAGATAGATAGATAGATAGATAGATAGATAGATAGATAGATAGATAGATAGATAGATAGATAGATAGATAGATAGATAGATAGATAGATAGATAGATAGATAGATAGATAGATAGATAGATAGATAGATAGATAGATAACCTAACATATTTTGTATTGAACGTCGACTACTCGACTAGGTTTTAAAATATTTTTATATACAAGGCATTGGAATTGACTTTCATGATTGCAGTAAGTATGAATATTGATGTTCTGACAACAGTGGCTGATTATGACAACGTCGTTTGTGTGGCACTGCTGAAATGTTAATTCCATACACTTTATCATCATTTCAACACCATACCGCTTCTTTTTACACAGACACGGCTATTTAGTATGCATTTCACAACGTAACTATACATTTCTACGGCAGACACACAGACTAATGTTTGATAACGTCAGGTTATACATGTCATTGTATCGATCGATACTTGATTTTAAACCTGTCAGTGTTCATATAATGACACTAAAAGGCCAACAGCACATCAACGTTGTTCGATTCGTTAATACGCAGGTGTGGAATTCTCGCTGTCAATAGCGTAAAGTTCAGCAAAATCATTCTTTTTGTGGTAAAACTGGAAAGACGTCAGACTCTTTGGACTCACAATGACGCCATTTACTATTGTATAGGGAAATTTGTAAAACGATTGATATTTTTATAACTTATAACATCAAAAACTACATAACAGGTACTGAAGAATAATACTATACAGTGACAGCAAAATAAATTAAATTATTTATCTGTTCCCATGTGAACTCATTTGAATGGAAGAAGAAACTAGCTTCATTTATTTTATTTCGTGATGATAATATTCATTAATAACATTTGTGACAACACCCTAAGTTATCAAGCCTACATGGCTATTTACCTGACAATACTATATAGTACTTTACGATATGGCGTCTACCGTGCCGCGATAAAAATGTGTTGTTGACTGCTGGTTGCCAAGCAACGGAAAGAAGTGGATATTACACGCCTGCGATGCAATCTCACCATGTGTCTGATGAAAGAAAACGAAACTGCAATTTCGTTTGCCGTCTTGCCATAGTTTATATTGCTTCAATTTCCTGCTGAAGCTCATCGCGATAAATGTACTGGTAGATGACCTCTATGAAAATACAACAGTCTTCAGCTAAATTTGAATTATTTAACAAAAGTGACAGAATGTTTACCTCAGAAAATTTTGTTATATCGCATAGTACACAATCAAAATAAATATGAAAAATAAATACTGATTGAGAATAAAAATTAGGATCATTATAAAGTTAAAAATTGTTCAGCGATTGTCGTTTGAAAGCAAGATCGTAAATACTTAAGATCAATATGGCTTTGTGACTTTTCCTTACAGCATATAAAAAGTCTTAATATGTACATCTGGCTCAAAGTGCGAATCCAAAACTCGTTTGCCACCTTTAATAGTGCAATCTATTGTTATAGTCCTATAATTATGTGTAGAGAAACTTAGAATGTATCACCCATACTTCTATATATCATTATGTGTAGAACACGTTATAGAGAGACTTAGAATGTATCACCCATACTGCTATATATCATTATGTGTAGAACACATTATAGAGAGACTTAGAATGTATCACCCATACTGCTATATATCATTATGTGTAGAACACATTATAGAGAGACTTAGAATGTATCACCCATACTGCTATATATCATTATGTGTAGAGCACATTATAGAGAGACTTACAATGTATCATCCATACTGCTATATATCATTATGTGTAGAACACATTATAGAGAGACTTACAATGTATCATCCATACTGCTATATATCATTATGTGTAGAGCACGTTATAGAGAGACTTACAATGTATCACCCATACTGCTATATATCATTATGTGTAGAGCACATTATAGAGAGACTTACAATGTATCACCCATACTGCTATATATCATTATGTGTAGAGCACATTATAGAGAGACTTACAATGTATCACCCATACTGTTATATATCATTATGTGTAGAGCACATTATAGAGAGACTTACAATGTATCACCCATACTGTTATATATCATTATGTGTAGAGCACGTTATAGAGAGACTTACAATGTATCACCCATACTGTTATATATCATTATGTGTAGAACACATTATAGAGAGACTTACAATGTATCACCCATACTGGTATATATCATTATGTGTAGAACACGTTATAGAGAGACTTACAATGTATCACCCATACTGCTATATATCATTATGTGTAGAACACGTCATAGAGAGACTTGCAACGTATCACCCATACTGCTATATATCATTATGTGTAGAGCACATTATAGAGAGACTTAAAATGTATCACCCATACTTCTATATATCATTATGTGTAGAGCACGTCATAGAGAGACTTACAATGTATCACCCATACTGTTATATATCATTATGTGTAGAACACATTATAGAGAGACTTACAATGTATCACCCATACTGTTATATATTATTATGTGTAGAGCACGTTATAGAGAGACTTACAATGTATCATCCATACTGCTATATATCATTATGTATGTGTATAGCACATTATAGAGAGACTTACAATGTATCATCCATACTGCTATATATCATTATGTATGTGTATAGCACATTATAGAGAGACTTACAATATAATGTATCATCCATACTGCTATATATCATTATGTGTAGAACACATTATAGAGAGACTTACAATATATCATCCATACTGCTATATATCATTATGTGTAGAACACATTATAGAGAGACTTACAATGTATCATCCATACTGTTATATATCATTATGTGTAGAGCACGTTATAGAGAGACTTACAATGTATCACCCATACTGTTATATATCATTATGTGTAGAGCACGTTATAGAGAGACTTACAATGTATCATCCATACTAGTATATCATTATGTGTAGAACACGTTATAGAGAGACTTACAATGTATCACCCATACTGCTATATATCATTATGTGTAGAGCACGTTATAGAGAGACTTACAATGTATCACCCATACTGTTATATATCATTGTGTGTAGAACACGTTATAGAGAGACTTACAATGTATCACCCATACTGCTATATATCATTATGTGTAGAACACGTTATAGAGAGACTTACAATGTATCACCCATACTGTTATATATCATTATGTGTAGAGCACGTTATAGAGAGACTTACAATGTATCACCCATACTGTTATATATCATTATGTGTAGAGCACATTATAGAGAGACTTACAATGTATCATCCATACTGCTATATATCATTATAGTGTGTAGAACACGTTATAGAGAGACTTACAATGTATCATCCATACTGCTATATATCATTATGTGTAGAGCACATTATAGAGAGACTTACAATGTATCACCCATACTGCTATATATCATTATGTGTAGAACACATTATAGAGAGACTTACAATGTATCATCCATACTGCTATATATCATTATGTGTAGAGCACATTATAGAGAGACTTACAATGTATCACCCATACTGTTATATATCATTATGTGTAGAACACGTTATAGAGAGACTTACAATGTATCACCCATACTGCTATATATCAATATGTGTAGAACACATTATAGAGAGACTTACAATGTATCACCCATACTGCTATATATCATTATGTGTAGAACACGTTATAGAGAGACTTACAATGTATCATCCATACTGCTATATATCATTATGTGTAGAGCACGTTATAGAGAGACTTACAATGTATCACCCATACTGCTATATATCATTATGTGTAGAGCACATTATAGAGAGACTTACAATGTATCACCCATACTGCTATATATCATTATAGTGTGTAGAACACGTTATAGAGAGACTTACAATGTATCATCCATACTGTTATATATCATTATGTGTAGAGCACGTTATAGAGAGACTTACAATGTATCACCCATACTGTTATATATCATTATGTGTAGAACACATTATAGAGAGACTTACAATATATCACCCATACTGCTATATATCATTATGTGTAGAACACATTATAGAGAGACTTACAATATATCACCCATACTGCTATATATCATTATGTGTAGAACACATTATAGAGAGACTTACAATGTATCACCCATACTGCTATATATTATTATGTGTAGAACACGTTATAAAGAGACTTACAATGTATCACTCATACTGCTATATATCATTATGTGTAGAGCACATTATAGAGAGACTTACAATGTATCACCCATACTGTTATATATCATTATAGTGTGTAGAACACATTATAGAGAGACTTACAATGTATCACCCATACTGTTATATATCATTATGTGTAGAACACGTTATAGAGAGACTTACAATATATCACCCATACTGTTATATATCATTTTAATGCAGTGCGATTCATTCTAATTCATAGATTTAAAATTCAAATTGTTTCCTAACTAAAAGCTCTTATTTCTACATTTGGAGGATGTGTCACTAATACAAATTTTGAATCGGCATCTTTCCCAACATGCATTGCCACAAAATAATGGCGTCGAAATTTAAGAAACAAATTTGTATCTGCAACCTCCCCTTAATTTTGATAGATCGTAATATCAACCGTTCTTCTGTGAGTCTTCCACGATATTTCAGGACAGTAAACTCTTCAGTTCTTATTGGGCGTGAAAAAAAATGGTTTAAGACAAAGAAAGGAAGAAGAAAATGTAATATGAGTACAGATCGAGCATTCGGACCAGTTTAGCTTTCCATAGAGTGGCCCAATCATTCAGTCCTGGAGAGTCTAAACAACCTTATTCGATCTAAACAACTTATGTGTCTGGATTTGATTCCATTAGTGCGTTCATTTTCATCCCATTCCTAAAAAAAGGCATTAGTGTTGTACAGTTAGACGGAGGCATTCACAGCCTACGTCCTGTAAGTGGATTTTCTGACTGACCGAATTGGTACTTCGATCTATTAAGGCTACATGTATACACCTAATGCACTGAATGTTTCAAGCCTGCAACGTATAAACGAGATTGAGATAGGTTCTATAAAGAACAGAATTGCCGATATTTCCACGACAATTTCACGATAAATATAGTGAAATGAGACTGACAGAAAACCATTGGTATTTTTTAATCTTTTCCCCCGTAAATGTATTATCTTGTTTGAATTGTACAGAAAGTCATTATTCTCAGGACGTAAGCCTATAAGCAGGTTATGATCACGCGTTCTACCACATAGTTTCCGGTTGGTTGGCAAGTTGGTTCGCGAAATGCATGGATATCTCTTCATTACGTGTATATATACGTTTTTTGTGAATATATTGTTACGGATCAAGAAGTAGAATGAAAAGTCACATTCTCACTTTTATATACTTGAACTCGTGTTTTTTTATTAATTCAATTTCATTATTTTGAGTCAGACGTTTTTATGTTGTACCGGCCTGCTTTTTATAAATCACATAAATGTACGGAATTACCAAAGTTGTAAGTAAATTACACTTCCTTGTATAGTGATATTGGGAGAACAACTAACGACCATGTATATAGTAGTACATGGCAATCAACCAGGTGAATTATGATGCACAATATAATACTTTGAACACAACACGAATATCTAACCAAAATACGATGTAATGTAAACCATTGGATTTGAATATGAGCTCCAACACACACAAAATATTAAATGATCATGCAATACTTGGATATAGACTAATGAAGACATATCAATCAGGTTGTACTAATCCCTACTAAAAGATCGAAGTTAACCACATGGCGGTCAATGTACAATCATCACATTACATTTTTCACCAACTGATTAAATTGAATTTGGTACAGGGTGGATGTTTTAATCAATCACTGTAAGTCCATCCACTCGCATGTTTTATTTCTACGGTATTAAATGTTCTGTATGTAATTACACGCAACTTGATATGCACCAAATCCGATCATGGATTTCTGTCAAACATCACCCGTTTTAAAACGATTCATTACTTAAAGATTGGTGAAGTTGACTAGTCACACATTATTATCTAGCCATCATAGATATAGGCTTTTACACACGTAACTTTAACAAAAACAGAATTATGCCATCAGTGTTATTTTTTTATGAAATTTTCCTATCCGGCTTAAGGCTGGAAAGATGCTGAACGTTCATACATGTAATTTTCAAACGGGGGTTCGTCTGCCCTCCGCCCTAAGCAAACGCATATCATATTTACCGTGAGAAATTGAAGAGACCAGTATGTAATGAGTCGATTAGATCTGCAACGCTTCAAGCCATGCGGTATTTTGCAAAGATAAGGTATACTAACACAACCTATGTGATTTGAGTGACAATTGGGAGAAAACAGCACTGTCCTCACTCGGTAGTTTTATCACGAATACAACGTATCTTTCTACTCAATATAATACAGTCGAACTATAAATGTAATATTTTCACTCGGCGTAATGAAATTTACATGTACGTATGCTCCGATTCTTATTTTTTCTATCGCCCTTTGAATTACATCAAAAGATTGGATTTAATTTGTATCTTTCATACACAATTATATTCAGGGACTTGAAAAGTCTATTCACGACTTAATTTAGTCAATATATAGTAAAGAATGCTCATTAACGGAATCTTTCTCTCGAATTGCTGTATATTTAATGTCCCCATAGCTAGATGACATATAAGTATAGAGTAAAACGTGCATCTGAATTATTCAAACATTTGACGAAACACACCAGGGAATTCAACATTGTACATTGTACATCTTAGTCGGATTATAGATGTTGAATTAAAATAATACACATATCATCTCAAAGCGAGTGCCCTTGTTCAGTGTTTTTCTCTATCGAGTAACAAAAACTTACAAATAATGCAAATCTCTTTAGCAAGACGCAAAAATCACAAATGGATAAAAATGTCTTTCCACTGCAATATTAGTACACAATGTAATATATGGATTATAGAGACACGGGTATTGAATTACGTGCCGGTGATATGTTTGAAGTTAAGCTGAATCACCGTTATATCTAACTTAGTGTTGTTCTTTCCTAAGATCATTGCATCTTTGTCGAATTGTTCGTATCCAACATCTTACCTGATAAACATATTGATTCCAACGTCTTCCATAGCTCTCTGGATAGCTTTCCACGATTTCTGTATACTGAACTTCTGTCGTGCCGTTAGTGGCAACCTTGGGTCGACTTGTTGTGGCGGCGGTGGCTCTTCCAGTGGATCGTTCGTGTTAATACGATCTGATGCGGCCGAAGATGTACAACCCATAGTTCAACACACAACCAATGCTTTGAACTTCATTACTTCTAGAAGGTCATACATACAGTAGCAGCCATGTGGCGTTTGTATGTCCGTAAAACATTCTGCGGGGCATGGATTACATACGTAAGAAAACAGCTGTCAATGGTGTGATACGAGAGATTGGAATTACAGCGTCTGTACGTTCAGTCGTTCAGATATTAAGCGCTATCAAACAACGAATAGTCATCACGGTTGCCATGACAACTGTAATAACCAGGAGATATTCAGGAGATATCAATTCCCATTCATAGGCATCGTTCCCTCTTTTCCTGTGATGATAAGAAAATTGAGTCATTAGAATATAACTGAGGACGATTGGGTGGTTGTGAATTAATGTGCCGCTCTATTCAACTTACCAGTTCTAACGGATTCTTGATGTCCCCTCTGAACTAGAGAGTGTGTGTGAGGCTGTTGGCTGTAATACAGTGGGGGAAATGATGAATTACATCTGGAATCCAGTAGATTTAAGCTTGTTTATGTTGGATCGTTGAATCTTCTACATTTACCATAAGTTATCTGCTACCCCCAGCGATGTGGAATCACCGCAGACTTGTCATCTACCATAATCAGTATTCATAACAAACAGGCGGGTGACAAAATGTCGCTCAATTCAGTGTTGTAAACGTCGAGGTAAACAAGAACCTTGCACTGGTTCAACCATATGATATGGACTGCTAGAATTAAAAAAAATATATATAGCGAGTTTCAAGTCAACTCAATGTGTATCCAAGTATAAAAATGACGCTCTATTGCATTAGGTTGTGCTTAAATTGAGTACGACTATGAGAATCTGATTACATGATATGACGTAATCATATATGCAAATGAACCCACAGTTTAACTGAAATCCGAAATTAACATTTAAAAACAGTATTCAATATGTGCATGGATACATACCGTTGATTTGATTTCTAATGATCATTTCTTTTCTGTTTTCCTCTTGTTTGTTACCGCGATGTGGATACACGCACCGTAACCATGCCAACGATTGGCTAGTAAATTTGACGCGTCTCAAGGTGTCACGATGATTTTCTCCCGAAATGACTGTATAAATTTGTGATTGCATCTATTTGTACGGTGTGTATTTGAATAGTCCATGTTTATTAAGTTCAAATTGAAATACTGTAGTTCTGCATAATTCAATAATCCAAAATGTATGTATGGTTGTACTCTCTGATAGCGTGATAAATCATGGCGTGTGCACCAGGCTGTGGTATAATTTGTCAGTGTCAATTGCCATCAAAGTAGGCTGCCACGGTTTTGCCATCACATGGATAGATTGCATTCCAGCCTTTTGGTTATCCAAATGTTGAATCAGTAGTAGACAAATACATTATATCCATTTCAACAAATAACAACTTTTTTTCTCATACATATATTTTGACGGGGCTAATATCACACGACTTTATCGAAAGACGTAACAGTGGTCCCGTCTATAAATCCAAATTGCAAACATCGGTAATCCCTGTAAATGTTGCCTTCATAAATTGTAAGGGTGATGTTGGACAAATCAAATCCAGTATGTTACTTACGGTGTAATCCTTCGCCAATTCCGTTTTCTAAAAAGTGGCAATCCCCCAATTTCCTTTCACTAAAACATGACTCTCCCTGTGCTCAAATATGATTTCAATAATATGGGTTAATTTTAAAGGCATTGGTTTCTTTCCACTACTATAACCACAGTGAATTTGTGTGAAAGCACTGCATTAATTTATTCCTATGTTTGGATCTAGTATGACAGGGCATATTATGTGTACACTCACATATTATGTGTACACTCACATATAATAATGTGCACACTCACATATTATGTGTACACTCACATATAATCACATATTATGTGTACACTCACATATAATAATGTGCACACTCACATATTATATGTACACTCACATATAATAATGTGCACACTCACATATTATGTGTACACTCACATATTATGTGTACACTCACATATTATGTGTACACTCACATATAATGTGTACATGTGTACACTCACATATTATGTGTACACTCACATATGTATGTGTACACTCACATATAATGTGTGCACTCACATATATTATGTGTACACTCACATATTATGTGTACACTCACATATTATGTGTACACTCACGTATCTACACTCACATATTATGTGTACACTCACATATTTATGTGTACACTCACATATAATGTGTGCACTCACATATATTATGTGTACACTCACATATTATGTGTACACTCACATATTATGTGTACACGCACGTATGTACACTCACATATTATGTGTACACTCACATGTCATATTATGTGAGTGTACAATCTAAATACAAGTACTTTGGTCAACCGTATCGAAAAATCTTAACGTAGTTCATGTAAATACCAATGGAACGATACCAACGGGAATAATACCGTAGAACGAAAATCAGTCAAACGAGCTTTGAAAATAGTGCAATTCCCAAAACACGAAGACTTGAGTTATGGTTGTGTCCCTCGAGTCAAATCACGTGACTGTAGCGATATAATGAAGTATCTAACATCGACCAAAATGGAGTTTGTTGATAGATTACATTTACAAGAAACCCTCTTAACGATGAGTATAACAACGGAACATGCAGTGACTTTGACTGGCAAAACATTACCACCAGTGGCATCACCAGTTACACCATCATGTTAGTTTAAAAGCCTAATGATCAAATAATAAGCACGGACAGTGTTACCATAGTAACGACTGAATAAATCATGAACAAAATCTCGGATTTCATTATCCAAAGTAGATGTGGGTATGTGTGCATACAACCACATGGTACAATTACCAACAAATACTAGTACTTAGTGTTTAGTGTCTTTTTTCTCTATAACTAAGTTTTAAGGCATGTATCATTTCTTTGATTCTTGACGTTTGAATATGTTACATGATCAACATGAAACTGTATATATAACTGTAGGTGTTATCGTCTGAGTGCAGTTCTTCTCAATTCGAGTGTATCTTTAACGTCATCTCATCCCAGATGTCAATATCGTGTTGAGCTGATACATTGCTTACCGTCAAGACCCATCAGTACAATGTGAATACTCAGTGTACTCAATGACACTTGAGTCGAAGGCTTGTTGCAATGAAATGGTATCATTCAATTCTAAGGCTTCAGATGTTTTTCGAATGAAGCCAGTAGCATGCTATACATGACTATTCAGAAGAATTTACCACTTTAATGATTATCGACTCGAAGATGCCATAAATTGCGGTAGAAACGTTGGGGGGGGGGGGGGGGTGATTGATGTGACTGGCGTGAATGAATGTGCGGGATTTCGCATAATTTGATAGAGGGCACTGTCATGCAAATTTGATTGACTGATTGATTGATTGATTGATTGATTGATTGAGTGTGTGTGTGTGTGTGTGTGTGTGTGTTTATGTGTGCGTGCGTGCGTGTGTATGTGTGTGTGTGTGCGTGTGTGTGTGTGCGTGTTTGAACATTTAAACATAATGGGTCTATACAAACCGTTACCATAGTTGAATATAGGCCGCTGTCGTTAACAGATCAGAGCTCAAACAAAAGTCTAGTAACTATACCCGCGAGGTTACAATCGGTCTGCTCAGTCTGAAGTTTGATTTGATTTGGTAATGATAATTTATAGTTGACCTCTGTTGCGACGACAACCAGAGTGAATGAAATTAACTATGAATAAATCAATCTTCCTGACATCTGAATAAATACATTTGTTGTCACGACAATATGAACACTGTATACTTGGCGATTTGGATATAACATGTACGAAGGGAAAAATGCAACCATGAGAGTTTAAAAGTTTTTGACGTTTTTGATTCATCATTGAGGTATACTTCGCGTTGACTTGAAACGCCAACGTACTGGCTTTATTTAATATAATATTATCATGATAGTCATTCATCTCATATTGGTAAAGCTACTAAGGTGATGTTACCCAGCCGAGAATACCCTCAGGCTGGTAGTGTTACCCAGTCTAAGATACCGTGACATGATGTAAAATTACCCTCTGGTAAAGCTACTCAGGTGAAGTTACCCAGCCGAGAATACCCTCAGGCTGGTAGTGTTACCCAGTCTAAGGTACATACTGTAAATTAACCTAGTAAAGCTACTCAGGTGACGTTACCAAGCCGAGAATACCCCCAGGCTGGTAGTGCTACCCAGTCTAAGATACCGTGACATGATGTAAAGTTACCCTGGTAAAGCTACTCAGGTGAAGTTACCCAGCCGAGAATACCATCAGGTTGGTAGTGTTACCCAGTCTAAGGTACATAGTGTAAAGTTACCCTGGTAAAGCTACTATAATGTGACGTTACCCAACTGAGAATACCCTCAGGCTGGTAGTGTTACCCAGTCTAAGAATGATACTGTAAAGTTGCCCTGGTAAAGCTACTAAGGTGACGTTACCCAGCCGAGAGTACCCTTAGGCTGGTAGTGTTACCCAGTCCAAGTGTTACCAAGTAAAGTTACACACCGCAAAGTTACCCGGTAAAGTTATCATGTTAGTACATGTATCACTGTCCGTGTTCTTTATGACTTTCAAAACTACATCATCATCATCATCATCATCACCACCACCACCACCACCACCACCACCACCACCACCACCACCACCATCATCATCATCATCATCACCATCACTGCTACCATCGCCATCATATTTTAACAACGACATTCACAGACAGTGTGAACGATAAGGTGAGATGGTACACTCAACAAAATACATCGTTTTATTAAACAACTTTCTTACAATATATGTAGTTTTATTTTTTGTATTTTGGCATGTAAAATACTCGTAAAATAAATGTTGAGTGCTCATCTCACTTTTACATCTCAAAACACACAAAACATTGACAATAATTGAATCTCCAATTTGGTCACAAAACTACGGATTGTAAAATGTGACCCTCCCCAAACATTGCAATGCAAAATATGATCCTCCCCCCAGGAACAGGTTTGTAAAATGTGACCCCCCCCCTTCCTCCGGCCCTCCCCCTTGTAAATACTGAAGGTTCCCTTACATTCGCATATACGAAGACACACAGATGCACATACACATACATACATACATACATACATACATACATACATACATACATACATACATACACATGTACACAGATACACATACACAGACACACATACATAGACACACATACACAGACACACATACAGCCCATAACATGTACAGCGAAATAGGAAGAACAATTAAACAACTGCAGCATCGACATGCAGTCTATAATGAATGAATTATTGAAATCAAGTATACATGTCTCAATGATCATATTCCATATTGATTTGTATACTTATACCCATAGGCACATTTCCATATGTATATCACATTCTTTTGATCCAAATCAGTATCTTGAAACGGAATCACTGGCTTTTAATTATTAATAGTTTGTTTTTAAAATTAAGGATGAGAAATACGAATTTGAAAGTCATCACTCGGTCGAGTTCTATACCTTTTATTTATTTATTTATTTATTTATTTATTTATTTATTTATTTATTTATTTATTTATTTATTTATTTATTTATTTATTTATCTATTTATTTATCTATTTATTTAATTGTGACATATTTGTATCAAGATTTTATTACCAAAGGACAGCCGACCGTCGATATGCCGTAAAATGGGTTTTGAATAACTTTGGATACGGAATCTTGAGACAAATATGTCATAAATAAATAAAAAGGATAGAACTCGACCAAGTGGTGACTTTCAAATTTCTACTTCTTGTCCTTTACAATTTTTAAAAAAAAAGTTTTAAATTAAAAGCCAGTGAATCTGTTTCAAGATATTGATCTGGATCATAAGATTATGATACACATTCGGAAATGTGCCTATGGGTATGTCGAGTATACAAAAATCACCCCCCCCCCCACCTTATATAAACTACTTGTGGATTGAAGAACTCTATGTGGAAGAAAATGATATATTAGTAGACAGCCTAGATAGAAGTCATGAGAAAACGAGTTAATTGCCTTACATGAAATATCAGAACATATAATTTGTTCAATTAGACATGCAGTTTTCAATGTGAGTGTCCCTAATTAAGATTTATTTGTGGGAACTTGTGCAGCGTGTGGTACACCGTGTATTCTATAGTAATCATCTCATAGAGGCTGTGTAATTAGCTTCCTTCAAGCTGAGCCCACTGTGTAACCACTATGGGATACCTTGGTGTTGCTATGTGTCATTAAGTTTTCTTTGTGTCCACCTTAAATAGGGGAACTATTGTTTTCTTTCCATTCACAACAAACTATTTGTTCCTTTATCACCAAAGACTTGTGTTTGGAGTTCGGTTTACAGCCTGTAAAGGAAGATTGTCTTTCAGAAACCGCTCAATTACATGGATCGTATGTCATGAGGTTATCATATTTCCCTTCTTTTTTCCTCTAAAATCATGACCATCTGTTGAAAAGGTTTTTTAAAACAATATTACAAAACAGAATTAGCGGTGATTTGTACATATTCATGATATCTTAGGTGTGATCTGGGATTAATTCTAGCCATCATTTCAAACGAATTCCTCATGTTGCACGAGAATCCAGAATATTTAAACAATAATGTACGCCCTCCAAGCCCATAATGGACGAAAGCAAACTTTGAACGACATAATGGGCGAGGCGACAGCCGAGTCCATTATGGAGTGCAAAGTTTGCTTGAGTCCATTATGGACTGGGAGGGCATACATTATTGTTATTATTTTATAGTTTTGCCAATTCCAGTGAATTTGTAGACCGAGAAACGCAAAACAACGTATAATATACACAGCGCTGAACATCGTCTGCCATGTTCGGCCCGGAAGCTGAATACTAATCATAGCGACACACGTACGTACACGTACACACACATATACACTTCAATGAACTGCTGTGAAGACAAACTTGTTTCATGAATGCGTTGTATTTTTAAACAGTGGAAATGACAATCATAAGTAACAACATACATTTCGAAAAAATACCTAGTCGTACGAAGAAACAGAACAAATAAGCTTGTATTGTTATGCTCGTTCCGGGGCCGCGATACCCAATAATGGAGTACATTATCAGTAATAATATACAGCGATGACGTCACAAAATTCACTGGAATTGATAATGCTATAATATAATACCCAATACATAGTAGTAATGACACGGCTTTCGACTTAAAAGCCTATCACCCACGAAAGAGAAGTTGGATCAAATTTCTGATAACATAATACGGGGATGATATTCAATAAAACGTTTCAAATCCGAATCGCGATTTAATTGCTACAATTTCACTTGCATTTTGATGAACTGAAGAAAGCTGGAATACAAACGGTGAAGTGAAAGTGAATGAATTCGAAAAGTGAAGTAATAATTATGCAATTTTTCGAAATATTCAGTACTGATCAGAATTACGTTACTATTTTTCAGTTCTTGGAGGTTTTACAAATCTTAGGGACTGTATTTTCTACAACTGTTGTGCATCGTCGCAAACTACAGCTTCTTTTACGGCACCGTCCAAGCATTTATGTCATTGCTTCAACAGCAATATGTGCTCTGGCTTGCTAGAATGCTGTTGTATTTTATTTTTTATGTGGTTGCCTGCATAATTTTTAGATTCTCAAGTTATTATTCTTCATCCCTGATGAGAAAAAGTATAAAGGAAAGTTAGGTATAAAACAAAACTGTTAACAAATTCTTATACTAGAGAGTTACAAGAAATTAAATTCCTACTGAAAGAAGCTTTTGCGACACGATAGGCGCATGCGCATTTATATTGACGTGTTACGGCAAATAAACACGAAAGAAGTCTGCTGTTCGATATTCGGTGTCACTATAAAATCTTGTATGTCCTAGATCCTGAAAGCATGTCAGCATGTAGTATCACGTAGGTCTTCTGGGATTTTATGTCACAAAGGTAAGCGTCTCACAAAAAAAGGATGGCAATGTACACGGAATTATCTGCTCTATCTGACTGATGTGGTGTCGAGTACTTTGACAATGACACCAAACAGTGCATGCTATTTGCTAGTGGTGGAGCGCTGGCAGTGCAGTGGCAACTCGATGCAAAACCATATCGTAACGATCGACGTAAAATATGAAGCCATGTGCATTTCCCATGGCTGAAGATACAATAGCATGTATGTAAGATGTAGGTTATACTTCAAATATAATACATAAATCCCCCCTCAAATATTGGGCTTATGTAAGTGACCCCGGAAGTGACCCAAAAATGTGACCTTTTGTTTATGCATTATTGCATAGTAGTGCTCGCCAGTAGTTAAATTATGTAATGATTCACACGCTAGTGCACGACGTACATACTTATCTAAGCAAACATGAATTACATGTGTGTAGTTCTAATATTATGTGCTGCATGTAGTGCATCAACGACAATTTAAGGCATAATTCAAATGTGTATTTTGTGACATTGACACTCAGAGTCATACTCCCTGCCAGGTTTTTATGTCGTCTGCTAATTGTTTGCATCGTATCTTCCAAGCATTGGAGGAAGCGTGTGATTCTACCTCCATGTTTTGAGACACATGACGAGAAAAATAAACATGTTTACTGATCAAAACGTGTCAACCAAGGAAATTAATTGAAATGGAAAGTGAAGAAAACAGTTCTGATAAATAAACGAATCATTGTTATCATATTATACTAGTCCTGCTTGCATATGGAGTAATCTGGGACTCGATTCTGACAATTGTCCCTATTATTAGAATCAAGTCAGCAATATAGACTTGTGCACCACCTGTAAGCAGGGCTAATCATATACATGCAGTGAAACTTGTAAGCCATATTATAATTTTGACAGGACCAAAATCAGTAACCCTATGATGAATATATGACAGTACTTATAACAATATATACTAGTATCTCAGCACAGTTCCTCTGATTGTGATTGGAGGTATGTATACCTAGTCTTCCGTGATAGTCATGCCTGCAACAGCAATAAAAACTCCGTGCAAGCACAGATGTCAGTTTGATAGCTGTAAAGCATAACTGAAGTACTGTGAGGTGTAAGATCAATACAGTTCATAGTTATGGCTGTAACTTAAAGTATAAAAGTGATCCTAATTGTTGAGCTTATCAAACTGATGAAGTTAGCTAGGTAAATTCCATGTTGCACACATTTCATGCAATGAGAAGCAATTCTTTTTGTGAAGATTGTTTATTCGATATGAATACCCTTTATTATTTAAAAAGTTACTTCACCTTGTCAGTTTGAACTTTGAGTACCACAATGTTCACTGAGCTCAGATGGCAGTGTCTGGTTGCCAGTATTGGTTTAGTGATAGTATTTTTTCAGTAAGTTACATATTTTGTTTCACACATATTGGAAATGTACATACAAATATACATTACTGTTATTTAAGCCGCTACAGTATTCTGTGTAAATTGGGAAATTCATATAATGTTGTCGTCGTCGTCGTCATCATCATCATCATCATCATCATCATCATCATCATCTCCACCACCACCACCACCACCACCACCACCACCACCACCACCACCATCACAACCACCACCATTGATTGTATCACTACCATCATTGTCTCATTTTCTCATTATTACCTCTAGTAGTTGACATTTACCATATTCCACCATGTCCATTATTTCTACTAAATTCTAGATACTTATTAGCTGAACCAGCAGTACCATTTTCATCAAATTTAGTACCTGAAGGATGAATGTCAGTGAACTATTTACACCATGTCTTCGCTGTACCATTGCAAGAATGGCAAGTGTTCAAAGAAACTTCTCTGTAACAAGGTAACCTTAACTTTTAATTACATCCAGTTTACTAGTATGTTATATATCAAGTAATTATCATTCGTTGAACATGAAAAACATTTGATTGCATAGTATCATTATCACAGAAACTTGCTGTTTTGGATAAACATATGTAATAATAAAAGAAGCTCATGTCGCATGAGTGCAATACATGCAATACCCATACTTGAACTCATGCGGCATAGGGTTCTGTCATATTACAGTTTAGTTTTGGTGGAGAAAGTATTGCAAAGTACAACTTTTATGGGAACATTCTTCCACTTTCCGGTAATAGGCACATATGACTACTAGGATCCTGTGAATACAAAACGTACTGCATTGAAGAATTAAGATGTTTCACATGGGAGCATTGAAGTTGAATAAAACTCTTTGTTACATGTTAATGAATATGTCCATCAAAATTGTTGTTATGGAATGTACAAACTGAAGTGTTTATTGTAACCCGAAAATTGCAGTATATCAGGTATCATGAAGTGGAATGATGTCTTGCAAATGTACAAACAGCATTGCAAAAATAACCTAACCATACCTGTAGGTGGAAAATGACAATTTCAGATAATGAATTTTGAACATTATTAGAGTGGAATTCACTTCCATTTGAAAGAAGAAATGTAATGACTGTTGTCATTTTTAAACGTAGTTTAAAGACACATCTTTTTAGACAACATTTTAAGTGATTGATTTTAACTTGTCGGTTTTTATACATTGTGAATTATTTTAGTCGGTCAGTTTTACACTTAGTCCCTTTTTGTGTGCTGTTATTTTCTTTACTCTATTGCAATTTTTTAAACTTCAGTCTATACAACGCACTGAGACGCACGCGTAGCGCATTTTCTTACAAGAAATAAAATAATAATAATAATAATAAATTTTAACATCTTATCAAGAAATGTAGATATTAAAGCAAAAATATTCATTGAATTGATTAGTAGTATTGGAACATGATGCTTGTATATAAGTTACATAAAGGAATATTCATCCATAAATGTGTACACTTGATAAATGATGCATGTTACAATTACATTTAAGTTGGCAATAAAATCATAAGTTTTACATGTATATATACATAGTCCATAAATGTATGAGTTTTATTTGGATAAAATCATAAATTTTACAATTACGTAAGTGTAATCTTTTCTGAAGTGCAGTCTAAGTGTGTCATTTGAAACTTTCCTTTACACCTGATTTCACTCCTCCTTAGCAGGACTTTATTAGTTCTTCCGTAGGTTTTGTGTATGCCCCAAGCAATATTTTTTCAAATGGATTGCCTTGCATTTATCAGACTACTTTGGTAATGGGTTTTCTTCAATAAACTTATAACCTTTGTGGTTCATTCACAATCCAGCAACCACCATCATCTAAAAGAATTGTTCAGTCATTTTATTTTTTTCTACAAAGTAGCAATTCTAATTTATCCAGTAACAATCATCTTTGAAAAAAATCGTTAAAGTAATTTATTCATTTATCCCCCAAAGCAGCAGAAGAAAAGCTAACCACTATGATGTACTGGGTATTGGAAAAAGTGCCTCTCCTGAAGAAATTAAAGTTGCGTATTTTGAGAAATCAAAACGGGTGAGTGAGTTAGTTTTTAGGAGTTGTAATAAATAAAAACAAGAACTCAACAGACATTTTGTTGTTAGGTGATTTCTTGTAGAAACACAACTAAATAATTGTGGAATATGGTACTCCATAGTTGATCTGAACATCTGCCATACCTTATTTATATAGTTGCCAGTCAAATTTATCACATACACGCCATGATTTGCTTGTAAATATTAAAAACTTATTGAAAATGTATAATCCTGATAGGAACAAAAATTATCTGAATTATCAATCTGCTTGTTACGTGTTACCTAGTAATTCTACCAAACTCAATTTCACAGGAACATAAACTTTAAATACAAGTAAAATTTGACCGAATTGTGAAGATTCTTAAGCATTAAATTGTATATTAACATCTCATTGATTTCTTTGATATTGATTGTGTTTAGGAATATTATACAAATAATTTACCATAATCTCCAATATTTTCCAATTGACAGTTATAACTTAGACTCTTGAGAGCCTGACACAGCATGACAGTTTCTGATAGTCAAAATGTTATCAAAATATAGACTGTTTGCTACTAGGATGCACTGCATGTGGTAATGTACAGCACAATATATTATGCAAGAGTGGCTTACTTTTGTAAGGTTATAGAATCCTAGATGTATGTTGAAAAAAGGCTTTTCAATTTTCCTTTCTTTCAAAATCACTGCAGAAATGAAAGTTGTCAGCATCCCTCTCTGCACCAGACTTTCTATCAGACAAATGATGAATACATATACACAGACAATAGCAAAACCTTTAATATGATATATGTTGTGCAATATGCCTTAGGGGTACAAAGTTGTATATCCAGGCACCCGGGCCTTCACCCAACAAACCAAACCCATTTATCAACCTGCCTTAAAGTGTATCAGATCTAATTCAAAATAAATTTACCCACACCCTATCATTGATTATTGGCGTACCTGTCCACTGTGTATAGCTTGCTAGAGGGCATTGGCCATCGTAAAAGGTATTAGCCCAGCTATAAGACATTATGTTGTGAGTTAAACATTCAGCCTTGTACACATATCTCAGAACACTTGCAGACGGTACAGGGTGCATGCTCCTATAAATCACTAGAGATTTGCATATTCCTACCTATCACAAGGGAATTGCATTATTTTACCATCAAATTGCAAATTGTAACACAGCTTCAATGTGATATGTAAATGTTTCGAAGTTATATTTGGTCTTAAAACATAATGACCTCCAGTCTGTCATAACATAATTGAATAGTGTTTTAATATATTTCCCATAGTAATGGTAGATGCAATTCAATATTAGCTGTGTGAGATCAAGGAAGGTATGCAAATATTGCATTAATGAAAGGAAAGATTCTTTGCTGGGTTTCATTATAGTCAATTTCTCTCAATTTTTCCGGTCATTTTCAGTTACATCCTGATGCCAAACCAAATGATCCGAATCAACACAATAGGTTTGTAGAGTTGAATGAAGCTTATGCTGTAATAGGTAAACCACTGAGTCGAAGAGACTATGATTTAGAATTAGCCGGCATTAGAGTTAGTCCTTCCAGAGTTCGTGTCTACAGAGCAGGAACCACTACTAGTAATCCATATGGGTAAGTCATACAAGTGCAATTCTTCACTCTTGTTTAGATAGCTTTATGGTTTCCATTGGGTGCCCAAAGATTGATATTAGATGTGGATTATTTTACATGAATTTCAGCTAAAATTGGAAAAATATACTTTGTGAAATTTTTCATGTATTAATGTATTTCAAGCATTACCAAATATCATTGTATTATTGTGAATGGCTTGTATGTGTGATTTTGCATATGATAATTATATATAATCTCAGAGTGCAACGTCGTCAAGGAAGAATGATTTCCCTCATATTGGCCTCATCCCTCCGAGTCGATAGGTGAGGAGGGATAAAGGCATGAAGGGACTCATGAGTCTGACATGACATCATATAAATGAGAGATACTGGGAGATTATTTATGTATTATAATATACATAGACCCACTAATTTTCATATTTTGATCATGATTTAAAGTAAATATGTTGAAAATTGACATAAAGGCACATTACTTTTATGAAGTAAAGGGGCTACATTGGCCAGCTGTTTGTTCAGTTTTCAGAATGTTAACGGCAGTCAATGTTATCGCCCACGCTACAAGAATCTTATTGTTTTATGTTGGCATTAGTAAAATCACACCACACACTTTCAGGTAGGAAACAATGTGTTAAGTCATGGATTAAAAATATTCAAAATCCTATGGTCAAATGCCATTCAAAAATGATAGCGATATTTAAATTAAAACAAATTGAAATGACAACAATGAAACTATCACAAATGTACATTTTTCTATATGAGTCTAGATGTTTTTATATTACATTTAGAGTGGATGCAAGGAAGGTGATGTATTCGTATGAACTGTGTTACATTCATAATGATAATCAATATTCGGTAAACCATGAATTAAAAGGGAAAACACACTTTTACACCTGTTTTATTACATGTATTTGTGGAATCCATAACATGTCTACTTCATACAGGTTTTATGTGCAACAGTTGAGCGTGGTGTATGTTTAGCCTAACAGCAGTGTTAACGACATGTTTAGTGGCTGACACATAACACAATGTAAAAGTAGAAGCAGTTTCTCTTCACTATGATGTCCAACATTCTACAAAATACTGAATAAAGAAAGGAAACCATACTACCCCATGTGTCTTAAAAACTAAATGTATATTTATTACTTAATAATTTTCGACATTATTTATTTATGCACCATCATTATGTAGTTTAATATTTACAAACAACTGAATGAAGTCCCAACGATATTATTATACTTCTAACATCAGAAGTATAGTAATATGATGTCACACTCTGGGGAATATGAAGGTCTATGTATATGATAATTCTTTTCTATGTATATGATAATTTATGTATGATAGATACAATTATCAGATATTCTCTTAAGGCCTAATAAAAAAATTGTATGGTTCCGATTACGCTCGACTTTAGAATAGGTGGGGTAGGTAGATTTTTAAAAAAATTTATTTTATTATATTTTTTTTATGGGTGAGTGTCTAGTTCAGACTTTCAATTGTTTTCCAAATGGTCTCTGTGTTATTCATTTCTTCCTATCAGATGTACATCCATTACAGATTGGAAGAACAGTTTTATATTGTCTTTTTAAGCTGATGTCAGTTTCTGCAGCCACTATTTCTCATGAAACTTCATAATTTTTTTGCGATTTTATCATTTTTTTTCTCGAATACAAAAAAAAAGTATAGGGTCGGCAATGAAAAACTAGGTCAGTTAATTAGAACCAAATTATTATTTTTTTTAGGCCTAGCTAAATCCACAATTCCATCAAATGCAACAACTTGTTTTGCATGATGTTAATCCATTATATAGCTCAGATATTAATATTTACCAAGCTTTTTGTGATGACTAAATGATTATCTTGACACTGTATTGTCTATTATCAGGTCCAGTGAGTACACACATCACGACTTCTATGGCTTCACAGGTGCTAAGAAAGAGTCTCCTTACTATGGCGTAAGGGGAATCAAGAAAACCAACAATACAAATGTCTTAATTGGATGTCTTCTACTTGTTTCAGGAGGAGCCATTATTCATTTTGTTTTAGCACGGTATGTTAGTTGTATGACTTCTATAATATCAAGATATCAAGATACAGTGCTAGTATTGTGTGACTTTTGTCACATAAAAGGTTTTCCTCAGGTATATGCATGTACTTGGCTAGTAGAGGGATTTCAAAATAGGAGAGTTGTGTGCCAGGATTGCTAGTCTCAACTTATCTGAGCAAAAGACATGGTTTTTGGTGAATAATACGAATGGATTTGCAGGTGGGACATGTGGATGTTATTTGAATGGTAAAGTTATATGTATCGCTGTTATTGATTCCAACAGACTAATACCATGTCTAATATCAACAAAGACTTGAGGATCAGTCATATGATGAGAACACCAAGCTGGTAAATTAGACAGGATTATAATATTACATACATGTATGTATTCTAGAAACCCTGTTTGTAGACAATTTACATTCATGTTTTGTATTAGGAAGGGCATTCCAGGGTATATCATTCTACCCAGATTTGAATTGATGTACACATAATAATTGTGTGTTATCCTAGCAGACTTAATATCAGTGGCAATAAAAAGTGAAACTCTAGCGCCATTAACTTGAAGTGTTGGTGTTTCCAATGGCAACACATCATGTTATGCCTCTTAAGATAGTGAAATCATTATGATTTATTTTGTAACTGACTTGCACATGATAGAAAGGTGGTAATTTGAATTTCTCGTACACTGTGGAATACAACAATCCAATAAGTCAGGCTTCCTTTCATGAATTTAGTCATTATATTTTGATAGGAATTTTACAAGTCGTTATTAATACAGAAAAATGAAATGAAAGGTGATGTCATATTCAACGACATCAGAAAAAAGAACAGTAGTGCAGCATGTTGTGTTTTCATAGTACTTAAAATGAGTCATATTAGAATTGAAAAAATGTAAGCATATAAAATTTTGTATTACAGATATGGTGGCATGTTTACGAGGGCAAAATTAGATGAAAAGGATAGACGGATTGGAGAAATTTATAACCAAGTAAAACAAAGGGCAAGGTTAGCATTTAACTCATTTAACTCATTTACTCATGGCATGGAATGGATGAGAATTTTTTTCAATGCAGCACAGCAGTTTACAAAGGCCAAATCTTTATTCGCTCTGTCTCTGAACAAAAAGTGGTGTTCTCATTCAGCACCAATGAGCAAAGGTGTTGATGAGTTTAATTACAAACATGTGTCAACATTCATCAGTAAATTGTTCAACTTTGATTACTTGTTTTGTAAAAAATCCTGTGACCTTTGTTAGTTTATAAAGATTTTGATTCTGTGAAGTTATCAATCTGAAACCATTGTGTTTGTTGTGGATCTCAATTGTGTAAAATTAATCACACACTTCCTCCCAGGGTTCCTCACACACTTCGTCCCAGGGTTCCTCAGCAACACTATGAATTGTTTATTAGGAACTGTCACACTTCTCTAATTTCTATCTCTCAGTTACTTAGTTTGGTACTTCATCTTAGTATTTCATCTTTTTATGTCTTTAGGCAAAATGGTAACAAGAAACAGATGGAGTTGCTTCGGCGAAACTACATTGAAATGCATGCGAAACGTCAGAAACAACTAGAGACTGTCAAGGCTACAAAGTCTGAGTCGTAGAGTTTTCAAAAAAGTTTGTTTTTGGCTATACCGTCACTGAAATGATTTATGCAACAGTCATTTTTGTGTGCAATAAAACGTGTTTATTTTTGATTGCACACTTTATTCCGGAATGTGAAAACTTTAAGCATGTCACAACATGGTATTTTAAATGTATAGACTTGTGTTATTGTGTCATTTATGATTACATTCTGGGTTATTTTTTCTTTGCTTTTATTTTGGACTGAGTGAATTTCACGGAACACGGAAAGATCTGAAACAAAAAATATTAATTATATGTGTAAATAAAAACATATTCAACCTAAAACTTGTATGTTGAATGTATTATCTCTTTGTTGTCCTGGTCAAAATGTTCAAATTCTACTTCTTGGGTATTGAATAAGACTCTCACACCTCTATGCCATATTTTGAAATTTCATATCAACAATTGCAACATGCAAACTTTCAAGTATGACCATTTTCTCTAGAACTTACCCTGTGTTTCTGTAACCAAAGCAGTACTGCTAGAGATATCTAGATCACTTGTGCTTATACTAAAATCAATGGCAGGATAAGCTGTCAAATGTTTGTACAAGACACAACTGATGGGAGCATCTCAATAAAATAGTGTCAACCAAATATAGAGAGGTTAAATTCATGTTTCGTAGTTACTCTGCTGTACATGTGTAAGTTATTATACAGTCACTACCTCAAGATTTGTCATGGAAAAAAATGTCATCTCAATTTGCTGATGGTTTTGATGACAGAATGGGTAAGTGAATCATTCAGAGAGTTGATGTCATTGAACAATGCTTGATGATGATGGCTCAGTCAAGATACTAAAACACAACATGGCAGCACAGTTATATGATTAATTCTTCAAGAAAAGGGACAAAGTCTATACCTATATCTTAGATGTTTGCTGTTCTTGAACTGGGTACAACGCGAATGGGTTCAAAACGTACCTTACCGAGTAGCTAATGAAAAGCAAGTAATGTCAATATTAATTTTGAAATCTGCAGTAACGATCCACGACAGTTCACTGCAAGTAAGTTTACTTTGATCATCGGAATCTTTCATTTCACTTCTCGAAGTACTGATGTCATACTTGGCAGCTGAGATTCCACTCTGTTATATTTGTTGGCGAGATTTTTGTAAATTCACCACAATAATAGTAGCCCCCCTCCCTAACCAAGGAAATTGGGCTGCTATTATCAGAGAACAAAGTTGGAATAAACTTAGGCTAAGTTGGAAGTCTGTGTTGTGTTGTAGACTTTCACTAGAGTGGCGACAAAGAAAGTGACAATGTAAGAGAGAGAGAGAGAGAGAGAGAGAGAGAGAGAGAGAGAGAGAGAGAGAGAGAGAGAGAGAGAGAGAGAGAGAGAGAGAGAGAGAGAGAGAGAGAGAGAGAGAGAGAGAGAGAGAGAGAGAGAGAGAGAGAGAGAGAGACGTCTATTACGTTATTGACATGCGTTTTAGGTGGTTGTTCTCGAGTCCAATCATACCTGATGCCACTTTCGAACAGGACGGGTATTAAAATCATTTACTTTTTTGAATTTCTTCCTTCTGTAGGCAGTGTATCTTCCGGTGTGTGTGTTTGTGGAGGGGTGTGTTAATAGCCAGAAAAGATAAAAAGGATATACACACTCAAAGTAGTCACCAACTCCTCTGACTGACGTCTACATATGGATCACATCGGGGAGTGTGTACGTGTATATAGTCAACACATCAATCATTTACATAATTATTCAATTGATTAGTCACAGGTACCAACCCGCCAGTGGGAATGAATATAGGTCAGTTTATGTGATAAAGTAGAGTTAGGCAACGCTCTGCAAGAACACTGTTTATAGGGGTCGGCTATATTCTCCCTTAATTTCAAAATCAAGGCGAATATTATATTTTAGGGGTTTTCTTCTTATTTTCTTGCAGTATCGTATGCTATCAAAAACTCTCTTTTTTCTAATTATATCCATTCATCCGTCCGTCCGTCATACATACATACATACATACATACATACATACATGCATGCATGCATGCACGCACGCACGCACGCACGCACGCACGCACGCACGCACACACACACACACACACACACACACACACACACACACCACTTTCACTTGTGTATCGCCAAGAATCAGCGTAGATATACTCGATGTAAGGAAATTTTACATTCATACACATTTCATTTTTATGGGGTATATAAAAGCCGAGAAACTTTAAAATGTCAGTTTTATCTGCAGTGAAATTTTACCTAACCCTACCAAAATGACCTATACATGAGTCTGACTTTCAAAATTCATTTTCAAATCAGTTCCATATAAAAAGATGCATGTCTCAAGTTACATAAAATCAGCGTTTATCTATGATATCCCCATTATTCAACTTTTCAGTCAGTCATTTCCAAGGGTTATTAGGGGTAATGTGTTGGATATTATCATGTATTTGAAGGGTAAATGTCAGCGTTGAAGAAAGTGGTTTTTGGTAGACGATAGGAGGGAGCCCTCTACGTCACTCTCTTGAATTAAGACTTGGAGGAGTACCAACAATGATGGCATGAATATCATGAATATATGCAGTGTGTATTAGGCGTAAAAAATTGTGTGGTTCCGATTACGTTCAATTTTAAAATAGGTGGGTAGGTAGATTTTTTGTTTTATTATATTATTTTTTATGTGTAAGTGTATAGTTCAGGTTTCCCATTGTTTTCCAACTGGTCTCTGTGTTGTTTATTTCTTCCTATCAGATGTACAGCCATTACAGATGGGAAGAATAGTTTTATATTGTCATTTTCAGTTGATGTCAGTTTCCACACAAAAAAAGTTTAGGGTCGGCGTGAAAAACTAGGTGAGGTCGGGTAACCGGAAACAATTTGAAACAACTTTTTTTTTTATTTGGCCTTATTCCCAGTATTTTTTTTTCATTCAGCCCTAGAAACTATGACTGGCAAGAGGGGGGGGGGGACGCTAGTCACTAAGGATTTCGAAGTTTGGAAGATAATGGCGATTTCTGACCCGCATTGTTAGTACTGAGACTGAGAGCACATTTTGAATGCCATTACTTTCGTACTAAAGCTTTATAGCATATTATCAGACGATTTTATTATCTGTAAATGTATTATCGCATGGTTTGTAATATACAGTATTTTGCAATAGGTTAAAGCTAGCCTCATCTGGACCAATTTTCAAAACTGATTTGTTAGATATGACATACTTTTTAAAAATTGTACACTATGAGGTGTATTGAATCAACGAATCTACATAGACAAACTTTTCTGTTTAGCGGTACACTAAAACACGGGATCACAAAAATCCCTGCCTTCATCGATCAGAACACATTGAATTTGTACACAAAATGTAATCATTCAAGAGATACGCCCGTGATCGCTATGAAATTGTATGACATTATTTGGGGACGTTTGAAAACTTTTTGAGTGTTTGATAGAGCCATCCGAAAACAAGAAGCCTTGGAGTACCCCACTCCCATAGAAAATGTATATATCGCGGTTTTGACTCCCCCCCCCCCCGCGCGTTTTTTCGACTCATGTAGACTTTTGAGTCTTGATATTTAAAGCATTATGTAGAGGTTTGATCCACCTCTTTGAATGCACGTACGACTTTTGATCCCATATTTTGAACAAGGTTGCTTCCAAGGGTTGTTTTCAGTCATCTTTATCGGAAGTAGGTGCCCCGCCCACCGGCCCTGGCCAGCCAATGAAGTAGCGACGACTGAAGCATGCACGTGTCACGTGAAAGTGTATCAAAAGTATTCAAAACTCATGACGGGCCCCTTTTTCTGTCTAAAATGTAGACTTTTGACCTCTATTTTTTGAATTTTTGTAGAGTTTATGGTTGTAATTTTTGGTCACCAGGGTACATACGTACCCATTACCCACCCGGGTACCCCCCGGGGAGTACCCCTCCCCCAGTTGTCTGTGAATGCACAATGCAACCTTAAATGAGTTGACACCGATGAACAAGTTTGACACAAGGAGGAATTTAATCATATGGAAATGATAGATAATAGTTTACATGTAATATTCCCATTCAGTGGTGTCGGTTATAATTGCTAGTACAACTGAGGTAGACCAAGGCAGTGAACTGCACAGTGCGAGTCGCAGAAAATATAAACAAAATAAAATAAATAAAACACAAACTGAGAACTCATACAAATATCGAAAACGCACAGATTTAAATTTTGAGATTGCTCCATGTCACGAATGTCACTTAAAAGAAGACCAATTGTATATTTTCTTCTGAATAAAAACAATCTAAGATGAATCATGTTTAAAATACAGTAACTGTGATTTTTGACTAAAATGAAGTTAAAATGAACAGGAAATCAACTGTAAAAAATGTCTAATACAAAGATTTTCATCAGGATACAGCGGGAGGGGGGTCTGAATATATCATCATTTCATTGCCATCGTCTCCTTTTACCTCGCCACTGGATGCGGAACGTTTGCCAAACAGGAAGATAACATTGTGAAATGTAGAGAACACACTTCATAAAACGAAGTCCAGTTGTGAGACACAATATATATTCTGACATCCTCCAAGCTGAACTATTTTTACGGAAACAAATTTACACTTTAAATCTATTATAATATCAAGCTATTATACATACACTATCGGTTCCTACAAGCTTTAGAAGTTGTCCATTCGTTGCTTTGCTATTTACAAATGATAGCAACTGCTTTCAGAAATTGTCGCTTTCATTTAATTTGTACCATGAATGTCAAGGACTTTTAAATATATATATTCTCTATCAATAGCAATGTTTTTTTTTCTCAAAAGCGACTTAAAATATATTGATATATATATATATTCAGATGGTATCAACCAATTTTAAAATGCGACTCCAAATTTGTAGTTCCTTTTCCCGTCTCTCTTCTGTCATTTTGTTGATGTGACGTCATCGATACCATCATCATGGCCTGCATTTCTCGAAATCACTGCAGTTTGTCGACTGTAAATAAAAATAATCGATTAAAAACCTGACTGCTGTAACTGTCTACCCTTTTATCTGATCTACACGCACTCGCGCTCAAACACACGCGTTCGCTCGCACACACGCATGCGCACACCCACACCACGCATACACGCACTAACGCAGTCCAGACAATTTTATTTCGAACACCAAATTATTTGATAATATCAAATTGGGAAGAATCTTTAAATCCACTATTTACATGGATTTAGTCAAACGCCGTTATCATCACAGTGGCAAGTCGTCTAGGTGATGCGACCAACTGTCAATAGCGAGCTTCCTTCAAATGCATATTTTCTAGGTATTTTTTATCACAGTGACGTCATAATGAATGTCTGCATCATCCTACTTATGGAGTCGAGCTGCGTGACATCACAGTTTGTACAGCAATTATTAAGCATTTCATTTCGGCTTTATTTGTTGAGTATTTTTACAATACCATAAGTGGTTAAGGGAATACATCGTATACGAACGTGTCTTGTCTATTTTGGATAATGTTTCGGTATTTGTTCTCATCGTCATGCGTTTGACAAGTAAAGAGTGCGCTATTCATGAAAAGACTTTGTCATAGAGTTGAATTGACAAAACATTCTCATGATAAATCATAGGATCAAATAATAATACACGTACACGTTTTGACCATGTGGTTTGTATACAAATTACAATTGTATAAATTGTAAGCATCAATTAGACATACTGCATTCTCCACACCTTTGACAAGGATACATACATTCATAAACCATGAATTATTACGGTTAGATTCATGCAATCACATGAAAACTTATAAGCAAAGTCTGGGCATTCGCTTGCAAAGCAAATAGACGTTCTCTGTTCTTTTCGTAACAGTGAACCCAAGTTATAATCATGCTGATACAACAATATCCATACAGCTCATGCGCAACGACACGGGATCGACACATCAGCTGGTTTAATCTCAAGGCATGCAATTTTGGTTTTGATGTCGTACTGACCTGGGTTTAGCCAAATGGCTGTTTTCAGAGCACATAGATTACAAACGTAAGAGAAAAGAGAACGTGGAGAATAATGAAGATTGAGAATAGAAAAAAACAACAATGAGCAACGACAACAATGCCACCAAACCACATGCGAAATACTAGTATACAGACAGACGAAATTTATATATTCCACAAATTACATTTAATCCAGCAATCAGGCTGTAAAACGTTTCAACTTACTTAAGCTATCACGTTGATACTACAATCAGGGTAAGATTAATAGTCAACCACGCGTAAACTTTGCAACGATTGTAGATCTGTGGATTCATTGAAACACAATAAATTCATTGCCAAAGCAATTGGGATATTTCTGTCTTGAGAAAAAGATTGCCTTTCCCTTGGTCAGCATAGACTCATTGTCTAAAGCCTTGATACTGCCATGATAGGAGTAAGATGCCTTTGCAAATCACATATGAGTACTGTCTAACAAAATCGTCATACCTATATCGCTGTCGGCAATTTCTAGATTCAGGTAAAGTTAATTTCTAGATATTTCATCTCGGAAATTTCTCAAAAAAGAACAAGGTAACAAAGAACTACATATTTCATTCCTTATATTTGGAGCGTAGGTGTACTATGACATTGGAAAATACATTGTGTTATGTGTTAATACAGAATTGGGCTAATCCTTCTAAACTGACTAGTATAATCGCCTACATGACAGCACGACTAAATACAAAGCTTCATTAGATATTAAGGTGACCAATGTGACTCAATCCTTCACAAAATCAAAATGCGTTATTTTACTAAACATTGGTGAAGAATACCGATACTTACTAAAAGGATTGGGTCCTAATGGTTTCTCTGATTTCTTATCCTCTGCTTGTGAAAATAAAGAACAGGGTAACGTTATTTTAGAAAGAAAACTAATGTAAAAATGTGGAAATCTTTGTAGAACTTTATGGGGATGGCCAAGCCGATATTGTGTTTTGCTATTCATCTAAGAAAGATAACAAATGAAATACAATCACAAATATACTAAGAAGAATGACGTCACTGAAAATTTATTCGAAAAAAAAACCACCGCGTATTTTATTTATGAGATGACATATTACAGACACTATAATTATAACGTATACACCTACCTCAAGATACCTATATATACAGTAGACACTCGATAAGTCGTGGGGTCCATCGAAACAACCGCGACTTATCGAGGGTAGTAAGTTAGCGACATGCTTTTATATTCTATTCAGGACCACATAATGAACATGAAAAAGAACAAATACCTCGTATTCATGACAAAAGTATATAATAGCAGCAACTGTTCATTAGACCAGGGATAGGGGTTGGTTGTGAATTATTTACGCGTAGGCTTGCATGAATTCACTCATGGACGAAATTGCAATTTCCAAAATAACCACTGACTTGGACCCATCACGATCTCAAATAGCTAATGTTAATTCAAACTCGACTTACCTTGATTTAGATCGAAGCAATCCAGCCACTCCGATAGCGTAATTTTCTTGTCCTCATTCTCATCACAATGCTTAGCGAAATTACGAGCACATTTTTTCGGTTTAAGAGATTTAATTTCTTTTCTAAATTTGGAGACTTCTTTTTTGTCGAGCAAGTTGTTTTTATTTTTGTCCAATTGTCTAAATTTCCATTTCACTGTGCTTTCTTCTAGTGTGTCTTCTGGATTAGGCTCCGTGTCCCTGTGAAAATGAGAAAGAATGCCTTGATGACATAATTCACATAAACAAATTTTCAGTATAATACCAAATACGATTTTCAGTCCAAGTTTCAGTCCAAGTTCAACGCAAACTATAACAAAAGGCCAAACCGTTGTCCTAAGCGTTTCTTGTCTTGTCTTGTTTTGTCTTTACTGTACCATGGCCAACCGCCTCTAACGTGGTTATACACTTGCACACCCTCAAGCATAACAACTAGGGAGTGCAGGTGGTAATGAATTCTTTATAAGTATTGTGTAATTGTGTCAGCTGTAGTTTTTATTAATGGTGGCAGAGTTTTCAAGGTAGGGATGGTCCTTGGGTACAATGAGTACCGCTAACAGTCTTTATTTATCTTATTTACTTTTGTTTTTAGAGTGAATGTATATATATAATGATTTATAATGTTGTGCTTACACTCCTTCATTGTTATTTGCATTATCTACCATCTCCGTTGTGAGTATGTCCAATATGGTTGTCAAAAATCGATCCTTTTTATTCCCTGGGCATCCTACGGATAAAAAAAGAAAGAAAGATTAAAATCGATGACTATGTCGGAGGGCGCACTATGATTTTCTACTTCTGCACGATCATAAACGCAAGTAATCCAATGCATGTACACCTTCCACTAACACCTCGATCTCTAAGATGATAGCCAGTCTTAAAAAGTCTCGAATCGTTCAAGCGATACCAGATTAAACTTCCCGATGACATGTATATTACCATTGTTTCGAAGAGACCGCATGTGTAGTACTAAAATTCGAGGTTAGGCTGTGGAGTCAGAATTTACGGCGGAAGGGGGAGAAATTGGGGGACCATGAAAAAAATTGAGGGTTCAAAGGGGGCATGAAAATTCTGATGGTCTGAAAGGGGGCGCCCCAAAAATATTTTGCTCATGATTTGAACCAAATTAAACCCCAGGAGCGGTCGTTTACCGAGTAAATAAAAACATTTCTCGCGGCTTCGCCGCAATACCGCCACAACCCTATATTCAGTGATGAGTTGCATGACAGCCATGCGAATGCATTTATGTATGCCTTCCTTCCTCTGTCTGTCTCTCTCTCTCTGTGTCTCTCTCTGTCTGTCTGTCTCTCTGTCTGTCTGTATCTCTGTATCTCTCTCTCTAGTCTCTTTGTCTATGTCTCTCTGTCTGTCTCTGTCTCTGTCCCTTTCTGTCTGTCTGTCTGTCTGTCTGTCTGTCTGTCTGTCTGTCTGTCTGTCTGTCTGTCTGTCTGTCTGTCTGTATGACTGACTGACTGACTGACTGACTGACTGACTCTCTCTGAATAGGTAAGTTAAAGTGTATGTAATATAGCCACACAGATGTATAATAATGTATTTGACTGGGGTAAAATTGGGGTATTGAAGATAATCTTCAAGTACTCTATGGCTTTTGATAATGTGTATGGTTTGAAAGTTTATGCCATTAAATGGTCTTCTTCATGTCCTTACTTTTTAAAAAGTGCTTACTGTAGGAGGGGGAACCCCCTCCCACACCCTCCCCACTACTGAGCTATCTCGGAGGATGCTGAAAGATAAAACCCTGCTGACTAAGTATCTCAAAGTGCAGCCTGCAAAACCCACATATAGTTCTAAAGAAATCTCTCATTGCTATGTATGGACGCTGAAGTTGATTTCCACTGTTACTTTAATGTAGTGTACCATACTGTACAACTCTGAAGTGGAGCGGGGGGGGGGTACTGTATCATTACACATTAAAATATGTGTAGCCAGGAGGGGGGCTACGAAAATTCTTGGGTTCATGGGGGGGGGGAGGGGGCAATGACTTTATTGAGAGCGCGAAGGGGGGGGCTGCGAATTTTTTTTAGACCAAAATAATTTCTCCCAGCCCCCCCCCCCCCCCCGCCGTAAATATTGACTCCAGCCTTAGCCCGTCATTGTGAGATCAACCTTTATAATGTGATGGCGGGAATGTTGTTTTGAATATTGTATTTATCTCGACTAGAACATTTTACAAGTAGTGCATACTTTCCTAGGAACATTAAACTGATCTGTGACAACATAAGCTTTGTTTATGAGCTTCTTGGCGACATTTAAAATGTCTTCACTCGCAAGCTTCAGAGATGTTCGTTTATTTGTATTAAATACTAAGCGAGTGACATTACCCTGACCTTAATACCAAATGAAGGGACACCAATCTGATTTGTTAGACGGAGTTACCGACCCATAGCCGACATCGGATGATGCGTGTAAGCACTTTAGCAATATCTGTCGTCGTCAAGTGAACATTTTCCGAAGAGCTTTCAAAACATTTAACTCGCTGCCTTCACAATGTTACTAAATTGACCAACACCTGTTTATGTCCCTTATCATTTAGTCAATATAAATCAACACTACTCGATACTCATCAGAAGGGTCTATAAACTTCAACGCACAGGACTTAATCATCTGTACAGATACCGAGCCATGGGAATTGGCACTTAGAATTCTCTAATCTCGAAAACAAGTACTTAACAGCAATCTTAGAAAGACAATAGATGAAAGGAAGAGCCACAGAATGACGTAAATGGACAGCCTAGACAGTCACTTCCAACGCCATTATATTTGAAACAAATCGCCTGCAGAAATATTCCTTGTAGAGGCACATTGAAAAGAGAGACGAGTCTTAGTCACCAGGTCACACTATCCTTTTTGATTAATAAGACCTACGGCCTGGATGTACTCAACGGGTGCAGCTGTCTCTGTCTAAATCTGTATGTATGTATGTATGTATGTATGTATGTATGTATGTATGTATGTATGTATGTATGTATGTATGTATGTATGTATGTATGTATGTATGTATGTATGTATGTCTGTCATGGTGTACATCTATCTATCTATCTATCTATCTATCTATCTATCTATCTATCTATCTATCTATCTATTCGGCCATATGATAATATATATATATATATATATATATATATTTATATATATATATATATATATATATATATATATATATATATATATATATATATATATATTAGAATTTCAACAATAAATCATAAGTTGGTTGAAATTTAATATCATAACTGTAAATCATATAAACAAATGAGTTATAATGGATTACTTCAAAGGCGTTCATTAGAAAATGTCCTAAGTGATTAGAAGCAGGTGATGTTGTTCCTCCAAGTGACGATGGCGGTTGAATAATTTACATACCCATATCCGAATCCACCGTACACTTATGTAGCATGACATTGACAGGTCGAATTGAGTAATTATTCAATAATTTGCATACTGATTATTTGGGTAGATAAATAGATTATTGTTTTTTTTCTCTATTTACCAGTCACTCTTCTCGATACAGCAGCACCATATTAAGTTTGATTTCCATTGCCACCACCCCCCCCCCTACATCTTTCAGAACACCCGTACTTCATATGGAATTAAACATGTTTTGATCGAAACTTGATCTGTATCCCACAGATGCTATCAATGTATTCAAGTTGAGAATAAACAGTCCATACGTACAAGTGTTGAGCCTTTGAGATATAGATTAATATAGGCTTACGGTGGCTATCTCTCAGTGTTCGCTATCGTGTTACTAGAAGTATATTGAAAGTAAAAAATAACGACAGACACCAAGGCAATTTAGTAACGACCCGTGCTTTCGTTTTTCATGTCACCATTTATTTAACGTTGGCGCTCACGGAGTAAGGAACTAGGTTAGTAAAAGTCTTGAACTTGAAATCCGGGGTACAGTCTTTTCAACGGAAAAGTACCAACACAATTATCATTCGTATATTTTTTTTCCATGCGACAACAGCAGCATGCCTGTTTACATGAAACTTTGAAGAAGACGACAAAAAAAGACAAAAATACCACCCCACATTAAGCCTCCCTATGTGACGCTTCAACTTTAAATGCCCCCCTATCTGACGCTTCAATTTCGAACATTGAAAGGCTCTATATATAATGGGTTCTAGTAAGCTGATATGTTACAGACGCCTGTCACGTCAACTATTCCAGCCAACGACTCGATAATAGATAACATAAATAAACTCTCTTACAAAAACACAATCTTCATTTAGAAAGTACTTAGCTTAAATAAACACGTACCGCCCCATCGTCTATGTTTTTGAAGAACGTTATTTCATGCTGATTGCCGTGAATGCTATGTGTACAAAGTACATGAATTACATATGCCATTTAGAGAGGTGACAGCACAGCTATAATCCTATCGATTTATTGTTGTCACAACAATTATACCTCACATAAACAAGACACATACTTACAGGACTGGCATACTTAACAGGGATACGTGTTGATTAACAATGTAGATCCGTTATGTGATTTCATTCACTCAGTTAGTTATCTCAGAATGTGAAAATAATCTTTTTTTTTCAATATCTTAAGTGCTAATGGTTTGCTTTGAAATATCATATGTGTAGTATACAAATGAGCTGATTCAAATTCAAATATTATTCCAATGGACTCAGATGTATTCAAATATACTACCTGCACATAATTCACTGTTTCAGTGAAATGTTTTGACGTGAAATCGTTACTCCTTCATTTTCTCGAACTAATACATTGGTAACGATTTCATCCATATCGCCAGTAGCAAAAAGGGTACATTGCAAGTGAACCTCCTTATCTTCATTTCCTTTCTGATATGCCTATGTCACGATTTACTGTACATTGCATGATTTATATCGAAGCTTAGCAAACACATCCTGACACAATCGACGTGAAAAATGACTTGAGGGTGAGAGGCAGAGACATCTGAGGGTCACCTTATCTTTATGAATGCATCACTGTACGATTGTCAAGCTTATTACATATGGGAGATGACGTACCCCCCCCCCCCCCCCACCATCCCACCAAGTAAAATTAGATGTGGCTGAAATATGGATGGTGCTTTTCAATCCTTGGAAATACTGTGGCGAGTAAATAGTTTTGCTACAGGAAAAATATATGCTAGATAACGACGGAAATAACGTTCATGTCATTCATTCATTCATTCATTCATACATACATACATACATACATACATACGTACGTACGTACGTACGCACGCACGCACGCACGCAGACAGACAGACAGACAGACAGACAGATAGACAGACAGACAGACACCACCACCATCGTCATCATCATCATTAGTGGGTTGACGGAAACCCAAACTAGAAGATAGACAATAACTTTATAAACCAAACTAAGATATTTGCCTATCATAGCTTCACTTCTTTGAGGTACAATACACTAGACAGGCCTAAAAGTAAAACAGTGTCAGAGTGATATCTGTTCAGTCATAAGTAAATAAGAGTAGTACTACATTTATTGTACTAATAGGTTGACCGGTCAAATTCTTGTTGACCCTCAACGTATCCTCTCATGAATTCATGTCAATCATGAACCACAGATAGGTTTGATGTTTCAAATGACAGCTGTTGGTTATCAGCCAGGCGTAAAAGCTTATTAAACTTACAACTTTGGATAATTTCTCTGGACAATCCGTTAAATAATGCATACATGATATTATTATACAAATAAAATGTGTGTGTGTGTCAACATTAATAGGTTTTAGGGTGCTGCGTTAGTAGATTGCTTGTCGTTTGAAAGACGATACTAAAACCGACTTGAAAAAGAAAGACGGCTACACCACAGAATTTTTTACATACTGTAATTTAAGAGTTGCATAAGTTAGTCGTACTTGGGGATCGACCACAGGGACACGAAGTATTGTTGTTTCCTTGTCTATAAGCTGAAAACATAAAACGTTGTGACTTGAATATATTTTTCCCCTATCTAGATCTGTATCTCAAAATTGTATCATGGTATCGAGTGTATTAATACATTTGTAGTAGCACGATTCTTATGATACTGTCCTTAGGAGAGAACAATCCAAGCAATAATACGTACGTGTCCCTGTGAGTTTGAAAATGCATATCATGGTTAAAAGTTGAGACGATAGCACGTGACTATGAGCTGTAGTTAGTATTCACAATCATATGGGAAGTGTCAGGTAATGTTGGCAAGTCAAATTATGGCCTCACTGGAGGAGAGCTTTACGCGGTTTCAATATTGGTGGTCCAGTTGTATATGAAGATACAATCGCTAGAGGTGAGAACGACTAAACATAACACGCCAACTAGTCACATCACGACCGAAAACTCCAAATGTCAAGTTCGATCATCAACGATTAGTTTACACAATAGTTGTAAATAACATAACGGTACACGTTGGCCCTCCCACATGATGATAAGTCACAGGGGGATGTATAATTTATACAGTTGGCATTCTGGAAGGCAACGAGTTGAAACAACTGTTGCCAGTTACTATTGTATTTGACAATATGTAGACGATAACTTTATCATTAGATGGTATCACTGGCAGCTTACATCAGGTGTTGTCGTTACTTGCATTAGATAGTATCGCTAGCAGCATACATCAGGTGTTGTCATTTTTGCAACAGAATTTCAAAAGGTGAAAATATATAAATTATATATTCAAGAAGTAAAAAAGACGAAGGAATCTTGCTCTGAAAGCAGTTATTGTTAAATGCGAAATGATATACCTGATACATTCAATTTGTAAAGCCTGTCTTTGTAGGTCTAAAAGCGTATCCAAGGCAATGGTTCATGTTGCTTGACAGCGTATCTACACGGATATCGGCAGCACTTTACGCAAACAACGGATCAAGTAACAACTGAAACACCTGCGAGCGACCGTTCGACACAGTAAATATTTAGAATCAACTGAAGTGAAGAGATTTCATTTCAAACTGTGCCGACGATTTGAGGAATGTCAGTGGATTAACAGTCGGTGTACAACGTAACAACCGTCTTTAATAAGGTTAAAACAACAAGTGGCTGCCCTCTTCGGTTTAATCCGAGAACCTGCTGATTTTAATCCACGGGGTAGTTTTCATGGGGTGAGAGATCACGTAACAAAGCAACATATACTGGACTTGTGTGCGTAAATCTAACTGTTACTGCCCTATTATAGTTGTTTGAAAGAAGTAGTTGAGTGCCCCTGTCAATAATCATTCAACAGTCTGAGAGTAATCCAACGCCTTACTTCCAATTTTTTTACTTCTGAAAATTTGCCTGGCGCACCAAACTACTGCATTTTACAGCTATGGCAACAACAACGCATTTACATTTGAAACCAAGGCAGGTTCTTTGCTGACTCAACTTTTTTTGTACTTCGTCTGCTACTAACATTTTGTGTTTTGCATGGAATTTCCTGTTCATTGTATTCAGATAAGTTCCATTCGTAGACAATTCATATCTTAAATCTAAAACGAGAAAGTCAGGGAATCCCATACGTAAGCCAATGCACAAATCGACTTTTAATTGTAAGTTTCATCTTCTATACGAGACATGTTTTGATTCAGTACTAAACAGATGAGGCTTTTTTCACGGTTTGAACGTTTACTACTATAGTAGTGCCTCAATACGGAAAATTTGCTATTGATATATTACGTTTCATAGTCTTGACATTCCGTTGCCATGGACAACCTTTCATTAACTTTACATCTATTTTCCCTGTAATTTTGTTCGTATTAGCCCACTGTACGTCACATGTATGTGTTCGACATATGTAGTGTGATTTTTTTAAATACGCGACAGTCAGTCAACTTTTGGCACACGCCGTCGTAGTTTTCTGAAAAACGGGTCTGGTTCGCGAAACACACACACACACACACACACACACACACACACACACACACACACACACACACACACACACACACACACACACGCGCGCGCGCGCGCGCGCAGGGTGGTTATATCAGCCCTATATTAATTTACTGTTCGCTGGTTCTTGTCAGCGTTCGATGACCGAAGATCAATTTCGAGCAAGTGCACACGCGCACTCCTACGAACTTGTCAATGATATACATACGACAAAAAACAGCTTTACGCCAGTATAATACCATCGACAGAAGGTGACTCAGAGACGTTCTCCCAACGACCATGAAAGAAGTAGACATCACTTTTCCAATATAATGCAATATGTGTGACGTTTTCACACGTCTGAAGGAGCTTTGAAAATTTCAGTAATGGAACGGTATTCGCTTTGGATAAACCGAATATATTCTTGAATGGAAAAGTGACTAAGACTCCCATTAAATGATTAAAACATTCCGATTCCTTATATTACACATGTTCAAATCCAAGCCGTGAAATACTAGTATTACTCATACAGTGCACTGTTTAAAAGTGCTTTTAACTCGAATAACAAATTTAGAAAGTGCACGACTGGGAAGCTGCACTTTTAAGATATTATCTAAAAGATGTTAGTTTAATTCTTTCCGGATGTAATATATTATATTAGCGCATTTTATTTTTTGTTTTTTAAATTGCTTTTCGTGAACAAGCGCCATCCTATAGACAAATTGGATTGAATAGGGCAGAATAGCAATATACATTCCTTGAATTGATATAGGTTGAGTGGTATGAAGTGTGAAGTACGATGTAATGAGTATATTGATTTAGACTGAGATGATACATTCCCTGATATGCATGGGAAACTGAAGATACAGCAATTATATTTACGTCTTCAAATTTCTCAGTGTCGTGTTTTCTGTCTTTGGGAATCGCAAACGTACAAATATAATGGACAAGAAAATATTGGCGCGATTTGGGTGAACAATGAGTCGTTATGATGATAAAGCGGTATGTTTACCTTTGATCTCCCTGTCGGGTGCCGTCGGTCTTCTGTCACAATTTGGCATTCCGTTCTGCTTGGACGTGCCTACAATAGGTCTTCCGATGTCCGTAAGGACACACCAACAATACGTGGGTTTCATGGCCTGGTGACATTGTACGGGTGTATAGCTACCATCGTCTTCGCATTCCGGTATAAATATTCCGTCGTCTGGCGATTCTGCTGCCTCTGCTAAAGCCGTCTGGCGATTTTCGGTGCATGAATGTTCCACCACTTGGAGTCGAACAAAATAATAAAGACGGCTGTTTATTGAGGTTCTCAGGATATTTATTGTCAGGGGCACGACCGTTTTGGTCAGTTTGTTTGTCAGACTATCAGGTCGATGAAGGCATTCACAATCACAACTCGGTACTATAGCTGTTAATAAGGTCATCTAGAAAGGGTCAAAATTTAGATGTGTTGCATCCACCCCTAGAAAAAATAATTCGAATGTTTGTGTGGAAATATAAACCCAACTTTGGTGGTATTTCACCTTATGATACTTTCAATTTTCAAAACATCACTCAGTTTTACTCATCAATTACCATTGACATAAGAATTACGCATTCTTGGGATGAAATACTGCAGCTTTTCGAGAAACTATTTATCTTCCTACCTGGTTTGCTGCTTACTTCGTCGGTACCTTTAATGGGCAGTCCAGGTCTGGCTGTAAGTTCTCTGTCAGGTTCATCACTCGGGTTTTTGTCGACAAATTCTGCAGAATCTATAAACCAAGAATTGGATTAATCCCCGAATTTTAAAATCAGTATTTAATCTAGACTGTCATGGGTCAGATAATTATACCAGGAATGTCTAGCACGAGTCATTTATTTCTTTGGTTTTCGATAAGCGTTATAAGTAACGAGAGTCTGTGTTGTGTTGTAGACTTTCACTAGAGTGGCGACAGAGAAAGTGACAATGTAAGAGAGAGAGAGAGAGAGAGAGAGAGAGAGAGAGAGAGAGAGAGAGAGAGAGAGAGAGAGAGAGAGAGAGAGAGAGAGAGAGAGAGAGAGAGAGAGAGAGAGAGAGAGAGAGAGAGAGAGAGAGAGAGAGAGAGCTAGAGCTAGAAAGCTTCGTACATAAAACCCCAGTTGGATGTTAGAGATAAATCTTACCTTTTGGGAGTATAGGATGTTCAATAACTATTTCTGGTTCAGGAGCCTGTTCATCTTCATCTGTGTTAAGAGACAAGAACAGTTGGAAAGAAACTACAATTACAGACGTAATCAAGCTGACCGTGGAGCCTACCTTTAAAGATGCTCTTGCACTTGCCCGGCAATCAATGTATGACTCTCCAACTTAAAAAAACCTGTAATGTATAGTTGCATTGGTTCTTTTGATGGAGAGTCATTAAGTCCCTTTTCGATAACAGACCTATCTAGCATATAGGAGACTGTCTATACGGGCTTTTAGATTGTGAGAGAGCAAGTTTTGTTTTCGAAAGATTTGCGATCCCATTGCCAGATTGTTACAGTTGAAATGCGTTTGTTTTAATTTCGTTAAGTTCAAAAGACCAAGAATCTTTGTGAGTGCAGAAAAAGTGTGATGAGTGTATTAAAACAACAATCAAAGTGGGTAGCATTATTAGTCAGAATCTAGTACATGAATTGTTAAAAGATGACACATACCTTGAGACGTGCATGCAATCACATTAACAACAAGTCAATACACGTTACATGTATATAGAAATGAATGCACGAAACACTGAGTGTATGGGTGATAAAGTTGTAAACGTTCCACAGAGGTTATATCTCGAGTCTAGTTTATAACCAAGCGCTTTTCGAGGTTCTATGTGGGGAGAAAAAAGTCTACAAACAAAAGTATATTTATTAAGTGGATATATTATCATTTAGGATAAATAATTGTACGAGCATGGGTAAAGAAATAAAGGGGGGAGTGGGACTAGAACACTAACGGACTCTGTCTCGTATGCCCTATTGGTAACCCCCTTGGTAGTGATGGTGATGGGAGTTACAAATAAGGCACGACCAAGATGAGAGCACAGAAAACAGTGAATGGTAACTACAATGATAATGACGGTCAAGTACAAGCGTTTAAGCAGGCTAATAAATGACTTACTATTGTCGATACCTAGACAGACTGCCCATTCACCGTTTGTTATCATTCCATCCTGATCTAAGTCACATGATTCAGCAAAGTTCCTCGCACACGCACGAGGCTCAACAATCTTCTTTATCATCTTCGTGATGGACCTTAATTCTTTCTTGTTCAGTTCACCATTACTGTTTGTGTCGAGTTCGGAGAACTTCCAATCAATCACTTGTTTTTCATGTGAATCCATCAACTCGTCAATAGCTGAGAGACCACGTAGATTGAAATTAACCATGTACTCCTCGTTGTTCACTGGGGGTTTAGTTGGTAAGCGGGCATACTCATCTTTAAAAATTGTTATCAGATTATTGTTGAACTCCTGTCTCTCTGATTGACTGCAACCTGGAGAAAGACACAGAAAATGGTCATTTTAAACCATAGTAACAAAACGATTCGTGTTGTCAGAGAGAGAGAGAGAGAGAGAGGATAAAACACACTGTCCTTTTCTAAGAGGTCGACAATTTCACAATTATTAATTCTTAACCTTTCCGTGTCCGATTAATACTAGTAGCTCGTACGATGTTTATGGTTTAGGAGTTATTTCCCACACATTAATATCAAATTAAGATGAAAAACAATATACATTTAATAATACCACAGTTCACCATTTCGAACAGTGACAAGCAATTGAATTTTAACACAGTACCTTGTCAGGCAACACATTCCAATGTTATTATAAGGATACGCATAAAGCAAGTGCTTTGGCGGTGACACCTGCAGGTGAATAGTGAACAAGCGCATATAGAATTTAAGCTGCATCAAAAGCCAAGCGGCAGCAGCAGCAGCAGGCTGAATTAAAATGTATTAAGCTTACAGTAATATAGAATACCATAAACAGAAAAATCAGTACTCGGTGAACGATATATATATGATATGAAAACAAGCAAAACAAATTTGTCTCTCCATAGACCCTACACAAAATGGTCTGCCTATCCACACACACACACACACATACATATACATACATACACACATACATACACATACACATACATATACATACATACACACATACATACACATACACATACATATACATACATACATACATACATACATACATACATACATACATACATACATACATACATACATACATACATACATACATACTTACTTATATGGACATATCCATATACACATAAGACTTAGTATACAATTAAAATTTAGACAAAATGAAAGTGGAGTATTGGCTTCATGCTCTCCTTGTATTACAAATGTACATGCATCAAACTATGCAAAGCTGTATCTTGATCAATTTAATAATATGTAAATAGCGCACGAATGACATGCTTGGAGTCATGCACACAACTTGTGACGTATAGTCTGTAAAAGCACAAGTGCAGTGAATTATTGCAGCAGCATGGACACTTATTCTACACAATGATTGGATGATTTCTTTTCCTGATACTAAAGTCTTTTGTTGATGACATCATTGTGTTACCTTTCCGCCTCCTGCGTTTTCCCTGTTTTGTCTTAGGTCTTCCTGTAGCAGGAATAAGAACGTGCCAATATCACGTTTGTTAGGAGTGCCATGACATACTCAACGGCAAGCTCACATAAAAGAACTGCCTTATTAGTTCTGGTGTGTTTACCCCTTCGTTTCCTTTACAAATTGCTCAGGTTTAAAAGGAGGTCGAAATCAACAGAGGTAAAATACGTGTACTTGGATAACTTTTTCTTAAACACAGTGCTCTGAAGTTTAGAAAATGTTCCTTATCAACAGTTAGACGTAAGGCCTTACGTTTGCCATAATAGTAGACATAGCAATCCAATCCAAACCAGTGAGGATTCTTCAAAGTATTAGATAATGCAACTGTCAAATTTCTGAATATAGACAATACATGTGAATTGACCAATTCCATGCCATCATAGTAATACTATTTTTTTGCTGCTTTCGCTGACTTTTATTGGATAGTTGAGCGCAGTATATGTTTTGGTGTAGAATATGCTGTTTGTTGTTTAAAAGAGAGACACTTTAGTTAGATATGCATGTGTGCATGTCACTTCAATTATATTTGCTTTGTTAAATCAAGTCAACAGTAGGTTATACACAGGTGTACAGGAATGGTGTCGCATTACAGGGCTTCGTTTCTACTCACCATTGTCACCATTGCAGTTTGGTTCTTTGTTCTGAACAGACGAGCCAGGTATAGGTTTGCCCTGGTTGGTGACGCACCAGCAGTACCCAGTCCCTGTATGGCATTGTACTTGTCTATAACTACCATCGTCGTTACAATCTGGGATGAACAGTCCTTTGGACACCTTGGCATCGTCCTGGTTGTGACGACGTTCCGCTTCACATCGTGAGGACGATTCTGGAAACAGATAAAAACCATTTATTATCATTTCATCTCGAGTTCAAAATTATGTAATGTTTACAAAACGATGGAAATCGATCAATTTCCAGAAAGATCGATCCGATTAAAATCGGCAAATACGTTGAAATACTAGTATTGGAAATGAAATTAAAGGAAGGGTATTCAGTCAAGGAATGGGAATATATGGTTGGTTGACAAATTTAACATATTTCCTGCCAGTGCATATTAAATACTGAACTCGCCGATACGAGTGTAAAGTCGGGCACATATTGAAATTAGGGTTGATAAGATAAAGTTCAGTAAAGAGTGTGTTACACTTCAGTAATCCTGTGTCTGAAGTTAACCGAAAAGGAAACAAAAGTACTCAATGTCGAAAAATTAGTATTGTTAGCTTTGGTGTAGTTGGTTGGAAACGAAGTGGGGTTATTACCTTGACACGTCCCCCTGTGTTCAACTTGAACTGTACTTCCACGGCACTGTGCAATCATAAGTTCACATCTCGAGTTGTACGTCCTACCGTCACTCCCACAAACTGGTTTTGGAGATTGGGTTGAGCAATCCTCATTGCACTCATTGTCCCGGTCATCAGTATTCCGGATGGGGAACTAGAGAAACAAAAGATATCGTGGTCATTGGCAGATACATCGAACAAAATATTTCTACTTCAACCTAGTACACACACACACACACACACATATATATATATATATATATATATATATATATATATATATATATATATATATATATATATATATATATATATATATATATATATATATTCATATGAATGTAAGTGTCTCGCTGGAGAGAACAGTTCTCGATGCAAATATTAGTAGCAGCGCATTATAGACTTAATTCAAAAGAAAACGGATGTAATAAGTCGTTACTCAGAGTTTCACGCTTTGAGCGATCTTCAGACAACTAAATTGGGCTTATATGTAGATGGTTTAGTTGTCTGAAGATCGCTCGAAACGTGAAACTCCGAGTAAAAACTTATTACGTCCTTATATATATATATATATATATATATATATATATATATATATATATATATATATATATATATATATATACATATACATATACATATATATATATATATATATATATATATATATATATATATATATATATATATATATATATATATATATATATATAGTTTTGGTAGTACTGGAACTCTTTCTTGGCTGTAACTCGGAGTTTCACGCATTGTGCGATCATCAGAGTTGTCTGCCACTGCGGTATAGAGCACTGTCTTGGCAGATTGATACTCACCGAGTTATATATATATATATATATATATAATCTACCTGCCCATCTATTCTAAAATTGAGCTTAATGGGAACCACACATTTTAGGCCTAAGTAAGTGACACGATATTCTGCAATATTTTTGTTGCGATATTCGTAACAGTACACATTGGAATTTTGAGAATAGTCGATGTAGATTCTCCACACCTCATGTGTGAGTCAGTGATAATGTCAAAAAAGCAACAACTCCATCTTACCAAGATAATACAGATAATAATTTCTGGTAGGAGATATAATCTCTTGAATGAAAATCTACATTTAAGTGAATAAAATTCGGGGTCAGTGTCGGGTGTTAAAGTCGGAGAAAACTATTTGCCTTGGGGAATCTTTGAAAATGAACCCGGTATCGAGAATTTAAAGTTGATGAAGGATGTGTTGTGGTTATTTGGTACCACGTCAATTTGTATTGATAGGAATCTACATATATCTTGCTAGGTCATATCTCCTAGGCAATCAGTATTTCGTAAACCATATGTATGTGAAGCAATTTGTCATTCTAAAGAGCTATATTACTGATGTACGTTGTGAAATTGCTATTTGCAATGTGATCAAACTTGAATTATAGGAATCGAAACGCCACTACTTTTGTTTGACGTTCGTTAACATTTTCTCCACCTTCCCCCTCAAAGGCAGTATCAAGACGAATGTTCGTCTGCATGAACGTAGAGTCAGTATTCTTTGCTTGACACTGATGAAAGTGCCATGGTGTCAGTGAACTCAGACAGAAGGGGACAAGCAAGGCATGTAGAACCTCGCTTCAGACGATTTAGAGCATTAAAATAGTTTGTAATCCCTTGCCCTGGGCGAAGTTTGCGACTGTTGATGTTCTCAAAGCCGTAAAACATCTTAGTTGTCTCGTGGCAAAGGAAAAATATTAGTATGGGAGAGGCTCGTGACGGGGAATCCAATCTTTTAGAGCGTGTGAATGGGAGCTGGTGGAGTGGAATGTATATAAAGTATGTGAAGTGTTTATCTTGGCCATATCGTATGTGTTTGGTAACAAACCAACTCCATATAAATAAGATGAAACTCAAGTTTCATACAATATGCGGGTCGACGGAAATCGCTAATCCTAATGTTGTCATGTCTGACATTTTATTCAGGTTTTTGTAAGAAGCGGTGTGTCAGATTTGTAAACGAAGTCTAGGTTTATGCATGGAGGTATATACCTGCATGGTTTATGGTGGTAGGCATTTCTTAATACAAGTCGAAAACTCACACCACTTTGGTTTGAAATCAGAACAAGATAGTGAAGATTCTGTATATTGTATTAACAATAAGTCGCCATGTACAATCGTATGACCGATGGATATATCTGAAGATTTATCAGAATGTCAACATATAGATTGTAATTCCACTTGAACGTTACAACATCCAAGTGCACAGATACTATAGTAATGTGAATGGGCCACTCAAAGTCACCACGCTGCGTGCCTGTACCTGCAGCAGGGACCCGTCACAGGTGGGCTTGTATGTTCAATATCGTATTTGTTTACCTATTTACAGTATTGTACACTCTACTAAATGTTGTTCAATATTCACACAGCTGTTCACAAGTTAGAATAGTATGTGTTGAAATTTAGGACAGTAGAACAAAACAACATAAATAACAGAATGGGTAATCGCTACTATGGTATTTTTTAATTGATGTGGCATGATGTATAGTGCCCTACTAAACTTTAGAATCTCAGTCACGTTCTTCAAAAGGTGCTAAATATGACACCTGAGCGTAATTGTTCCTACTTTGTAGTTCGTATACAACTCCAACAAAATTTGCATTCTATTTGTCTCAGAACTGCACACACTACAAAGAAGGTGTCGAATGTGCCAATGTTTAGTATATATGGTCTGTAGTTACAGCAATTGAGAATCTCCAGACAATGCACATGTCCAACGCTTGTAGGCTAGACTACTCCAACCTTTAACCTCTTGAAGATTAAAACCAAGTGTACTTTTTACCCCCAGACGTTGGTACATTTATAAACGAATATGTAGATGTGTTGGTTTAGTCAGAGAATTTATCTTAAGGCTGTTTCCAAAAAACATAACCACATTGTGAGGACGGCCTTGCTGAGGAGTAATTGTGAAGTGATATAATACATTCTTTGTGGACCGAATTTGTCTTGAAATAGCAGTAGTGTTAAGTGAGAGTCGAGGCATAGTGGTACAATTACACGCAATTAGACAACATACAAAGAATGAGAATGCGTACCAATGGGTGATTATGTCCCACTACATTTATATGCTTATACTGCCAATTCCTGGACCCATTGATATAATTGCATGGACTCAGGCATTTGAAAGTCTCCTCTTTGAAAGCCAGATAAACGTTGCTCCACTTTGAATATCTTTAATCAGTCGCCCGTAAGCAAGAGAATACGTGATAGGAAACAAAATATAACCTGGCCAGATATGACAATTCTTTGATTGCTAGGCAGAAACGTTTTATTCCACTTACTTAGCCTTCGTCTCGGATGACTTGTAACATTTCGAGTGTACCCGACAGTCATCCGTGAGTCAATTGCCACAAAACAGACCAAAGCTACGTAAAGAATTCCACTCATGTAATCGAGTCCGCCGGCGGTTTTAGTCGATATTGGTCGAGTTGTGATTTTCGACGGCTGTGGACGTGTGGTGGTGGGTTTGACGATATGTATGTGCATGTGTGTGTATGCGTGGAGGTGTCTGGCTTGTTTATCTTCTAATACCGCTGGTGTCTACTTAACCTTGCCCCAATAGTTTGCAAAACTCGCCGGCTAACAAGCAACGCAAGTACGAACCTACCTAAAGGTGACCACAATGCTAAACAGAGGATTAAAGTCCTTTATATAGAAAGAAAAACACTTACCCGAACACCAGGGAAGGGATTGGCTCTTGAACCAACTACGACTAGACATAAAAGACACAAGGTTACAGCTTTCATGGCGTATTGAAGTACTACACCTCACCGAGCACAGTGAAGTCTGTTCTTGCCAGCAGTTGTAGGTCTTCACGTTCGAGACGCTCCTGCCAATGAGCTAAATGGATCCGATAAGCGATGGTAGTAAGGACAGTCAGTGCTTAGAATACGTTCAATGGAGTGGCCTTTTGAATGCTAAAAAGTCATTGATATCAACGAGAGCTCTGTACCTATGTGTTCGGACCGAGGCAGCATGCACTGTAAGGCACAAAGCTGGTCAGGCTTCGAAGCATTCGATCGCTGTGTATAGGGTGGTATTGGTTAGAACCGCTTCACTTGATTGGCTCTCGTGAGTGTTCAATATACAAATTAATTTGGGACGCCAGTCACCCAGTGCTCCTTGAAAGCCCTGTCAGCCAACAGATAAAGCGCGAAAACATATCAATACCGACACCTCTCTTTTGTGGTGCAAATGGTCACAAATAGTATTGTAGGTTGACTGATAGTGTCGGTACATAATAGGGGTTTCGAGGTAATGATCCCCACGCCAGTCAAAGCTAGATCGCTCCTCTAGATCTTTTCAGAATTGACGAGTTGTATCGCCACCAGTTGACAAACGTCCACCACTGTCATGCGTGCCAAGATCTCTTTGTACACAGGAATGCGCACTTAGCTAGTAATTACAGTATTCAACAGAACGAGTATTTTTTTCCACACAGTGTTATTGCTTTCTTGGCGATAAAAATAGCAGTCCGTCCATCATGTCTAGACCACACAAAAGACCAACCGATGTACATAAACCACCAGTCGGTGGTCATTTTAGCCATGAGTGTGTAACCAACCCTACAATGGCAAATTCAACCCAATGAAACTTCAAAATTTTATAAGATGACTCATGTTCGAAGTGTTTAAGTTTATAGCCCAATAAAGCGTTTCGATTTACTTCATGTATATTTAGTACAATTATAAAACGTTATCTATTCCATATATTTTGACATAACTCCAAAGGACAACTGTCTTTGCAATAAATGTTATAGCTCTATTTAATTTATAGTTTTAAATTGTCACCCTCACGGCCAAACTCTCATTAATTATAGTATTGACGCAGAACTAATTGTAGTGTAAATGTAAGATAGCCACACGTAGTTGGATTGCCTTCATCAAGTAGAATAATGACTGTGTGTACACAATACTAGGGGTCCAATAAGGTTAAGTACAGCAATGGCAACTGCCGACCGTGGCGGAATGTATGTTTCATTTGATTTATGCCTGAGGCTGTTCCGCCTTTCATGTACACATGGAACATATCTGCACGCCCCTGACTCCCATCTACAAATTTATCGCCAGATATTTCAAGAGGGGTCCATAGCCTGCCTTAACAAAATGTACGAACAAATCTATTCCAAATACACGCACCACCCACCCCCAACATGCACTATGTTGTTTAATTTCTGTTGGATGTTCATCCCTTACCATTGGGTGAGATCTAATGACCTCACACTCAAAATTATTGCAATGGAAGATTCAGGACAAATAACAACACCCTTAACTGCATTGGAAGTTGTAGAAATATGTTTAAATTAAAACCCACGATCTTTTAAGAATATAATATCTGTATAAAATGAAATGAACAAATGATTATTCTCGTTTTATGGTGATCATATATTTGATAAACACTGGAACACTATTCATGAATAACTTGTAAATCATGAGACACATGTTGTAAGTAGTGTAAATAAACGTGTTGGGATAGTCTGAACTAGTCTATGTGAAACTTGAAACCAGGGGTATGGGAATAGATCGACGTTAATTCAATATCATACACATTATATCACAGACTGCCACATAACATGTCGTGAGTTTGTTACTTTGGACTCGATGGTGATGAGTTTATCATTGCAGTCGACCTTCCGTTACAAAAGACGGCGTCGGTTAAATTGACATCCGCGACTAATGAAGAAACAGTCCAGTTGTCAGTCAGAGATTGAAATAGAGTTATAGAAAACTGTAAAGCTTTTGAAAGCCCAACCCCATTGTAACTTATTTCCGTCGTCATCCCTTTCCTTTAAGATAACTGACCTAAGCGTACCCATCGAAGGAGTACAATATCTGACACCTATTATTATAGCATAGATTATCTTACCACACTTCCGACCTCACAATTTTAGGTTAACACCCTTCGTCACCTTTTCTTCGCAATGTGCAGTCATTTCCTTACCATAGACAAATATGCAACTACATGTATTTGAATACAATATAGTTTGTGATATCATTTCGTGTATTTCGAAAGTTAAAACTTAAAAAGTTTTAACTGTTGGCAAGGGACAGCGCCATTACAGTTAATTCACCTTGATTTTGTCGATATTCGTTTTTCCTCAAAGATGGTGACGTTGGCTTCAAGTCTGACATGTGTTGAACAAACTTATTCATGTACTAAACATGTGACATTTAGGACTTGGAAAGGAAGTAGATACTTATGATAAATGAATCGATACACGATATGAAGATAATGGTTGATATAAATGCAACGCTTTATCATGAAGGACACGCAAATAGTACGGTTGCTCCGAAATCAAACATCAATAACTATTTAAAGATAGGAACACTGTCTCAGTTACGAAGTTACGAATACTTAAGGGAGCCTTCAGTAATTGCAAGGGGGAGGGCCGGTGGAATGGGGGAGGGGTCCACGTTTTACAAATCGGTTCTCGGGGGAGGACCATATTTACGGGACTAGGAAAGGGTCAGATTATACTTTGACTATTTGTATTGCACACTTAGTCGGACCTCACAAAAATGATATTATTCGATTGTTGTTCCAGTTCTTTGCATTGTTATTAGCCTATGGATCAGCCCAATATTGCCTTAAATTATGGCTTAGGGTTAGGTTAATATCAGACCATTTCATCAAATCGCTGCTGAAAACCATGTGGCATATAGTGAACAGTGTCTTCCAATAAATATACAGTGGTGGTAGTAGTGGTTGGGGATATAATAAATGCATTTAAGTTTAACACTTTCAACGTGGTGGCAGCAGGGGAATTAATTCATTTAAACCATTAATTCTGGGGCTAGTGTCCTTTTCCATGCCTGACAGCATTTAAACCTTGCTTTTGAAATATTTTAACGGGGGGAGTCATAATTTAGAGAAGGGAAATTGAAAGATGGTCACTTTTTTAGCACAATGGAATCGGGGGAGAGTCACATTTTACGCAACAGCCCGGCCTGCTTCCCCCGGCCCTCCCATTGTAATTATTGAAGGCTCCCTAAACACAACAGGAAGTGAAATGAGGGTAAACATGACATGTTTGCTGGCGCTACACCAGTCACACAAAAAAACTGTATCGAGAGAAATTCAAATATATTTATATTACCAGTGAAAATAGTACAACCTAAAAGTAGTTATACTACAATACTGTTGATAAATGTTATGTAACATTGAAAAAGAACATATATCCCAGAATTAAACCTTGAATTCCACTTGATTCCTATCGTGGGTTGATGCCAATATCACAAGTTTTCTATCTAATTAAGAAATAACATTGTATCACTAAATTGGTTATTAACTCAATTTCAGGTAATACATCCAGCTACATTAATGACATCTTAACACCTAGGGAGGATATTTATAATTTGAGAGGCAAATAACATCTGTTTAAAATAAAAAGCTAGAACGGAATGCAATCTTCAGATCCCATGCACAGGTGATTTGGAAGAATGTCAATAATGACTAGCGGGTGGTCAATACAAACCCTCAATTCAAACAAAAACTCAAGAGTTGTAAATAACCATCTATTAATTTTTTAGGGGAAACCTATTTTTCTGAACATGTACAGCATTTAGTAGGTTTTCCTGTTGGCCATTGCCTTTTTGTTGTCGCACCTATTTCCGCTGTGTACCTTTAGTGTTTTGTACTGCATCTTCATGTCCTTGTATTTATAGTCCTTGTATGTTCTAGTATATGCTGCATTTATAATTCAAACTTGACTTTTACTACCTGGGATAAAGTACTAGAGAGATTAGTACTATAGAGATTAGTACTATAGAGATTAGTACTATAGAGATTAGTGCTATAGAGATTAGTACTATATAGATTAGTGCTATAGAGATTAGTACTATAGAGATTAGTGCTATAGAGATTAGTACTATAGAGATTAGTGTTATAGAGATTAGTGCTCTAGAGATTAGTGCTCTAGAGATTAGTGTTATAGAGATTAGTGCTATAGAGATTAGTACTATGGAGATTGGTACTATAGAGATTAGTGCTATAGAGATTAGTGCTATAGAGATTAGTACTATAGAGGTTAGTGTTATAGAGGTTAGTGTTATAGAGATTAGTGCTATAGAGATCAGTGCTATAGAGATTAGTACTATAGAGGTTAGTGCTATAGAGATTAGTGTTATAGAGATTAGTGCTCTAGAGATTAGTGTTATAGAGATTAGTACTATGGAGATTGGTACTATAGAGATTAGTGCTATAGAGATTAGTGTTATAGAGATTAGTGCTATAGAGATTAGTACTATAGAGATTAGTACTATAGAGATTAGTGTTATAGAGATTAGTGCTCTAGAGATTAGTGCTATAGAGATTAGTACTATAGAGATTAGTACTATAGAGATTAGAACTATAGAGATTAGTGCTATAGAGATTAGTGCTATAGAGATTAGTACTATAGAGATTAGTACTATAGAGATTAGAACTATATAGATTAGTGCTATAGAGATTAGTTCTATAGAGATTAGTGTTATAGGGATTAGTGCTCTAGAGATTAGTGCTATAGAGATTAGTGCTATAGAGATTAGTGCTATAGAGATTAGTGCTATAGAGATTAGTGCTATAGAGATTAGTGCTATAGAGATTAGTGTTGTAGAGATTAGTGTTATAGAGATTAGTGCTATAGAGATTAGTGCTATAGATATTAGTGCTATAGAGATTAGTGCTATAGAGATTAGTGTTATAGAGATTAGTGTTATAGAGATTAGTGCTATAGAGATTAGTGTTATAGAGATTAGTGCTATAGAGATTAGTACTATATAGATTAGTGCTCTAGAGATTAGTGCTATAGAGATTAGTACTATAGAGATTAGTACTATAGAGATTAGTGCTATAGAGATTAGTGCTACATAGATTATAGATTAGTGCTATAGAGATTAGTGCTATAGAGATTAGTGCTATAGAGATTAGTGCTACATAGATTAGTGCTCTAGAGATTAGTGCTATAGAGATTAGTGCTATAGAGATTAGTACTATATAGATTAGTGCTATATAGATTAGGGCTCTAGAGATTAGTACTATATAGATTAGTGCTATAGAGATTAGTGCTACAGAGATTAGTGCTACATAGATTAGTGCTATAGAGATTAGTGCTATAGAGATTAGTGCTATAGAGATTAGTGCTATATAGATTAGTGCTATATAGATTAGTGCTCTAGAGATTAGTGCTATAGATATTAGTGCTATAGAGATTAGTGTTATAGAGATTAGTGCTATATAGATTAGTGCTATATAGATTAGTGCTATAGAGATTAGTGCTCTAGAGATTAGTGTTATAGAGATTAGTGCTATAGAGATTAGTACTATAGAGATTAGTGCTATATAGATTAGTGCTATAGAGATTAGTACTATAGAGATTAGTGCTCTAGAGATTAGTGCTATAGAGATTAGTGTTATAGAGATTAGTGCTCTAGAGATTAATGCTATAGAGATTAGTACTATAGAGATTAGTGCTCTAGAGATTAGTGCTCTAGAGATTAGTGCTATAGAGATTAGTGCTATAGAGATTAGTACTATAGAGATTAGTGCTATAGAGATTAGTGCTATAGAGATTAGTGCTATAGAGATTAGTGCTCTAGAGATTAGTGCTATAGAGATTAGTGTTATAGAGATTAGTGCTCTAGAGATTAATGCTATAGAAATTAGTACTATAGAGATTAGTGCTATAGATATTAGTGCTCTAGAGATTAGTGCTATATAGATTAGTACTATAGAGATTAGTACCATGAGATTAGTACTATAGTGTTACTTTGTTTACCAATCATACATAACAAGTGACAATAACAATACTAGTTCATTGTTACGTTGAATACACCAATGTCGGCAAACACGCCAGCTGATTAAATCAATCATATGTGACTTATGTTAGTTTACATAATCCAAACCTAGTTTCAAAATTAATAACATCTCACTACATATTTCATCATTATTGTGGTCATTGAATAGTTTATTGATAAAATAAATTCAATAATTTTATTGGATATTTGACAAAAATAGACCGATAGTGACTGAGCCCCTTCATCCTCTAAAAAATATAAACGAAGTTTGTTTTAACTCTGTAACGGGGCGATTTTGTATCAACTCTTATTTATTTTATATTCGTCAACCCACTCCCATGTTTTACTAGCATTACCATGACAATAGGACAGGAAATTAGTATCATTATTATTTCAGTGGACTTGGACAGCTTTCTTAAACTTTTCTAGAGGATGTACTTGTCTGTATTTACCTTGGATATACTGTGGATTCCTTTTCTGAATCATTCTAATCAATAACTTGTTCTCGGCCACAATATGCTGTAGGAAACCGGAGTTACTGGGTTCAGTTAGTAACGGAAGTCGTCTAAGAAGGCATCTCAGTCGCATGGTTTCCATGTACACCTCAGACCACCAAACAAGCATTAATTTGGTGGTCCGAGTATATACGTATAATCTGTATTAGTTTCTGGTTTGAAAACGTGTCTGAAAATGTTGGAGAACGACTAAAAGTGAATGATATTGACCCATGTCTAATTACATATATTATCAATAATATATGATCTGTGATACTGAAATGTTTATAATCAGACTGGTAAAGCCCCTAACCATGGTAGCCGTGTCATTTTTTGTGAAAAGTTATATATATTCAGAAGTAGTGGATTATAGTGATCAAAAAGCAGGTACATGTATGACATTTAAAGATATTGTCAGTATTTTTAGATCACTGGGAATAACATATTCCCATACTTTGATCGACATCTGTTAGTGCAAGCATCATTTTGAAAGGAAGTCATTAGTGAGAGGAGTGAGGTACAGAAAACCTTAGCCTTATTATCAGTAACAGTTTCGACAAATATCCATTCACATCGATAGCCTCGGAGTAACTAACATTATGTCAGATGGAAAACGGTACTGACTGCGTTCGAAGCGTTACTCAACCACTCCGAATTTCCAAAGCTGCAGTACTAGTGGCCAAGTGTCCCAAAGAACTCCACTTTGTTTTCAGACTGGTGACGGAGGGTCTGTGCTATGATATACGATATAATTATGAGGTTATAAACCTCCAGGAAAGTACATACTTCTCATATTTATATACTTAGTTATTATGATCACCGATTGACACAATCATCAATATCTATATATATATATACTTATTTGTAAGGATTAATTAACACCAGAGGTGTTGGTTACGTACATCAACCACCACGATGGTTTACTCGATAATATGACATTAATTGAAAATATCCAGAAGAAATATACATTCAACGATGCTCCTACCGCAAATACCCTTGAACTTACCCAATCTGACATCATGCGCTAAATCTGATCAGAAAGACATACAATTGATGGGTATGAGATAATTACTAGTAAACAGAATTGGGTGAAAAGAACCAGATGAAATGGAACTCAGATGAGCTGTCATCTGTTTCGCCCTCTGACCTAGTTTATTCTGAGTCAATGTCACAACCTTTGTGATGGGGGTGTTTCCTGAGGTGACACATACTTTACGTAAGAGAAGATGACCCACGACAAAGACTTACAAACTGATGACCTAACTTTTCTTGATGTGAACTCACCCAACACTATCGGCAACATTCGAGGTTTGGTGTCAAAGGTTGCATGAACCGGGAAAAAACGAGGAAAAATATACTGGCAACGTTAACTACGATTGAAACTTATTAAACTACAAATCATTAATGATTAGAGTTTGAGGAAAAAGAGCAGCATGTATGAGAATTTCGTCATCGAAGGAAAATTCCACCCTTCACACATATGTTGGGGGGGGGGTTCTAGATACATAGAGAAGTACATTTAATAGTACCAATGTTATGAAATCTGCGTACTAGTCTATCGAATTCGAAGACATTATAGCATGTTGGGGGAATTATCTCAAAGTGACAGAATATTTTTCTGCGATAGCGTTTCTATAGTATATAATTGCTCGGCTCACATGTGTGAGTTCAAAAGTGTATGTATTTTGTAAACAGTTGGAAATGATGTGTGTCCTCAACCTTAAAACTGCACAGGTTGCAACTTGGACATTTTTTCATCTAGTAACCAAAGTTAAGAATTGTACAGTTACTTATAAAAAGCCATTGTACTTAATTACTGGTCGATTTTATCCGTAGGTAGTGTGGTGACGAATTTAAATCAGGAGCGAAAGTTGGCTCTTGAATCCAGTTCCAAGTTTCTACAACATGCTCATGAAATATACAATATCGAGGCACAAGCTAGGTCGTAAACATTCAGTCACATCTATCGCCGACTATTTTATCCTGGCGTGTCTCGTAAATGGTTAAGGTTCGTGCAAATTCAATGCGTTCTGGTCGATGGATCCATGGAGGCGCTGGTTTTATGGTCCGTACTGTAAACAACAAATTCATTTAATTTGCTTACCATGTTATGTATACAGTTAAACACGTTAGTTTACCGATACAAGATTCAATACATGTACCTAATGTATACAATCATAAGAAGCAGGTAATTATATCTAATAATGGTCCATTTGCATGTCAACTCAAAGTCAAGTCTCTTTCAACGCTCCCTAAATAAGCATGTACTTGTAAATTCTATTTATGTAAATCCTAAAACTGTTTTAAAATCTGTCTATTTGTTCATATTTCCAATCTAATATTAACTTTAAACCAATATCTTCAATTTCTAATGAATAATTATTAACTTTAAACCTGGAATCATGCAAGAATTGAGTTCAGTAACGATATCGATGTAAACTATTTGCAATTCGGAACAGAAGCACTGGGGAGTTTTTTGTTATCTTGTCCAATTTTTCAATGTCTGTTGTGATAATGGCTCATCTGTATGTCCCCTTATTATCAGTAGGAGTAGTAAATGGCATCGTTATCTTTGTCTCGTACACTAGTCTGCTTGGCTGGAGTCTGGCTAATTAAAATCATGGTTGAATTTCAAAACAAGACGTCTTTATAAGATTGGAGACAGCGTAAGTTCCACAATCATGAAGTATATTATTTTGTATTCACGGGCGCAGTTTCTACAGTTTACAAATAATACACCAAATACATATAAGGCCAGAGAAAATTAAAAAGCTGTTCAACGGGCAACCTAACCCATCACATTGGGTAGGTAGGTCGATTTATTTTACAATTTGGACAAAGATGTAAAAACAAGCCATGTAATGATGGCACAACATTTCAAGTTGAGTTTATATAGTACTTATGCAATAGGTTTGCTCCTGCAATATTTCTGTATGGCAATCGATTTCCATCAATCGTAGAGTTAAGAGACATAATTTAAAGTCTTACAATGCTTGAATATGGTATTAAAATACCAGATTGAGACAATTATATTTTGTTGTGGCAAAGCTGACAGATTGTTTGCAGATGTGCACTAGGTAAATGACTTCTCCTGAAGTTTGATTTGGTTCCACAAAATCACGAATAAAGAGCAAACATTTCAAGACTTTCAGACTATCAGACTTTTGATGGCCCAATGACTGCTCAGTCCCACCCCCATGGTCATAACGTTTTGCTCATTCCTTTTAGTGCACGTTGGATATGCAACACCTTAGTTTAATCTCAATTCTCTTGTATGCATCATCAGAGCCAAGTAAACCACTGTATAAGATATTATATAATTTGTAATTGGCTCAATAATGTATATGGTCCCCTTAATTTTGAAATAAAGTCTGCATTTGACTGGCATTCAAAGCCCGCATGAGGATATATTGCCCATCACCGAAAAAAAATTGAAATGCCAAAAATATGAGTAGGTTGGGCCCGTTGAACAACTTTTTTTATTTTTTCTGGCCTAACGAAGGTATACGTACGTCTGCAATGTAACAGCGTACAACGCCCTCTCACGACAAAAATGAATATTACCAACTAGCAACTTGCTGTAGCTTCTAATTCTGGCAAACCAGGGTAAAACCATGCACCAGGGGAACGTTCTAATGTTGCTTCAAAGAGGTCAACATGTTCTACAATGACAGCGACGAATGTTCTGGATAGGTGTTCTCACTTAATAAGAATGGGGGGGGGGGGTATTATGACTCGTTATGCCAATATATGCCACCCGTTGACGTTTACATTTTTGAAAGACATTTCGTATGATACATGTATCTGTTTGGAGATGTTTGCTTGCGAAATCACTACACAACACACACGTCACTTTTGATTAATTATTTGTTAATGTTATTGAGATATGTAAATTTTAAAAGATGACCATCTTAGTCTCGGTTACCCAGACTCTCGTCTCACTAGGGGATGACGCCCCCAACGATGAATGAAAGAAACTTGGAATCACAAAATTGTAAACATTTAACTGTGTGACTGTATATACAGTTTAATTAACATTACTGGATCAACAACAACAACAACAACAACAACAACAACAACAACAACAACAACAGCAACAGCAACACTACCAGTACTGTCGATAATCTTTGTCTATTTTAACCGCAGAGATCTACGTCTTCATGCACACAAGTTTTTCTTTAAATATAAAGGCGTTCTCAAAAATTGCCAATATCTGTAAAAAAATATATATATTATTTGAGGAGTTTGCATGTGCATGAAGTTTTCATAACTTGTTATTACCACTCGATATATAATATATTTGCCATTCACGTAAGCTAGCAAGTGGCGGGTAGAAGAAGAATGAAGAAGTACTTCGCCAAACTGTGCAGCAATCCAGCAATCATGTTAGATAATGAAAATGCCTTTGTAACCCTCACAGTATTCATTTCGCTGCCGTAAAAAAAATAACTAGTGTATGGATTGTTGGATAAATAATGACCGTTGTGTAAGACTGGTGCATGTTCAAAGTTTAAGAAACAGGGAAGAAGGGGGACTGGTCTTACGTATGATACTTGCCTTAATATGTATATACATGTACAAATATATGGGGGGGGGGGGGGGCTGTCTCATTTTAACGGAATCGTAATTTTACAGGAAAAGGGAAATTTAAAGAAGTATTTCGCTTTCCGCAAAATAACGTTAACTTTAATTATTTCCCATCATTCTAGTGAAAAATTATGCATAGAAACCCTTGGTGCTTTACCCAGGAAATGGTTTGTATGGATTGAAGCAGCTGTATCCCAATAGGACCTTCCTACTTGATTATCAGCAGACAAAAACCAAGGCTATTTGCATGAGATATTGCAAATTGAAATACACCACATGCAGCATACTCTTTCGGTTTTATTCACTCCGGACATTGTGTGAATAGAAATCATTTTCCGTCTACAATACGCTGACATTACATGATTATCATGAACGTTGGAAAAAGTGAAAATCGTAAACCGATGAAAGCAAGTCTTGAAGATTAAATACAAACTATACAAAGCGATGAGAAATTGAGATTGGTTTTCCATAAGTACATTTCTACGTCATCTATATTGTTTATTCCGAGACGATCTAATGCACATGTTATTTGTCTATTCTATTTCACCTTTACCTGCTCTCAATTACTGTGCAGTTTTTCATACAGCATATGATGAATGTGACGTATTGGTCGAAATAAAGAAATCGACATCGCACGCCAACGTATAGCGGTGATTTATGAAAATTAGCTTTGTACTATGTAATAGGAAACTGAAAATGGTTTACAACGCAGCAGGGGATCTCTGTCATTGATTGATGTATGCCTTGAAATAGATAAGGATTGTTACGCTTTGAATGTCAATAGAGATATAAATAAGATTTTTATTCAAATCTGAATTTTAGCTTTATTCGTTTCGCGAAGAAAATCTAGGTGTTAACTATCGCAATACAGAATACCTTTATAATGGAAAGTATGTAAACATGGTCACTTTAACACTGCATTTTTTAAAAGATCATTTCACAAATAATAATCATTCATAAATTCCGTTGTTACAGCTGTTTCAGACGCATAAGAAATCATTTTTCCAGACAATTTCAACACAATCTATACAGTCAGAGAAATTAATATTACACATGAGAATCTAACGCAAACACTCATACATTACACGCAAGTTATATGTAATTAGAATCAAAAATATTTTGTTTTACGATGCATTATATGATAAAAATCTATCCCTGATAAAAATTTCATGACGCCATCACGTCGTATTCTTTATCATTATACATCTTGTGCTTTTATTCCCATTTCATGTAACTATGCCTTTGTGAATAACCGGTTCGAATAGTTGTCTAGCACAGAACTTACCCACATGCACAGTCACACCCGATTAATGTAAATATAGATGTAAAATGTTAGTCCTATAAAGTCTACAGAGCCCAGTTGTTTGATCATGATGCGTACATATTATTATTTTAAATTAGTTTAACAAACCGCAAGGTGTTCTTATCAATTTGAATAGAAAATGTTTTTTCTCAGAAATGAAATTAGCTTCGTTATCGTAGTATTCTCGATTTTTTTTTATGAATTCCTTTTAACGTGCGCTTTTATCTTGATTGACACAAAGGAGATGAACCAAGGATACGTGTCAACTTGAGAATTCGAAGCAGACGCAAGAACTCGAAAAAAGAATTGTTCAAGAAGAAAACGTGTGATGACTTATAAGGTGGATGGCTGTATAGGGAGTGTTTCGTCACCCTCAACACATAGTCAACAACTGAATAACGAGCACCAGTCAATCTTCTGTAATTGAGTTCAAAATATAGTAGATGTCTTATCACTAATGAACATGACTTTCGACTTGAAGCCACTCTGGAAAGTTGTTTTCGCGACGCGTACACATATTTTGATGAATGTTTTCTACGTGTGATGTAGTGGGGGCACGGTATTGAACTTCTTGCTAGGAAATCATACAAATGAGGACAGAGGAACAACACAGTATTTCCACACAGTCTAATATACATGCAATACAAGACAGAATCAGTGTTAATTGGCACTGAAAACCTTGCTGCTTTCTGAAACTGACGTAGACATACATGTACGGTTTCCTCTGTATACGCATCCATGGTTACACTTTCCATCACGAACATGTATAATCCGATAATGTACAAGTTGCGATATCTTGAGAAAGTTTGAGTGCTATGAACCATTTACTATAGATCCATGGGATTTGAAATAGACAGTAATAATATCACACCATGTCTTACTGTAATATTATCGCGTTTTAGTGTAATAGAGGCATTTTTACAGTAATAGCGAATTTAAAATGTAAGTGAGAATCTAGGCTACCGTGACATGCCATGGAGCATTTTGAAAGGTAAAAGCATGGAGTATATCACAGGATACGTACAGCTGGTGATTACCAAATATGTGTACTGTTATTTAAAATATATATAAACACTGACAATGACTTTTGCGAAGTTTCCATGGCAACAGAATTATAGCTAAAATGATGTAGGCTTGGAGTTTCACTCATGGGACATTACGTTTTTGACATTTCAACTCTAGACTAACAATAACAGCTAGAGACACAATAAACACAACAGGATCCTTTGCCCAATCACACTGAACTCTGATAATGTAAGAAGAGGCTTCTAATGAAAACATTGCACATGGACTTGATGATTTTAATGGCTACAATTGTTTATTTTCTAACTGATAATCAACATTTCAAATTGAATACTTCTGCATCCCCACTGTGCTCCTATGTAATTGTTTCTTTTGCATTAGAAGTTGTCTGAGGGCCCGGTGTGTATTAAATGTCACGTCACATGAGTGAAACACCAAGCCTACACCATTTTAGCTGTAAGTTGTCTGAGGGTGTGTATTAAATGTCATGTCACATGAGTGAAACACCAAGCCTATATCATTTTAGCTGTAAGTTGTCTGAAGGTGTGTATTAAATGTCATGTCACATGAGTGAAACACCAAGCCTACACCATTTTAGCTGACATGACTTCAGCAACCTTCAAGATCATAGTATTTTAATCAAGGTTGTATGGCGATAAGTGAAAACAGAGTTAGGGTACGTTCATTTTTATACTACCTTTGATGACAATCGACTCCTTCACACCAAGGTAAAAAATTTTATTACATGTACTTCATTCTCAGTCATTACACAGTTAGACTTTCTTCACCGTTATATTATCGAGATGAAATTTAACGTACGCTTTGATTCTTTCTCCAAACAGCGACGACATTGAGGAATTGAATATTCACTAACAAGTCATTTTGAATAACATGAATGGAGCATTGTGAGAAATTTAATGAGATGCAGAATCATACCATTCGGGTCGTCTCTACTTAATTCTGTTTCTCACTGACCATGTATTTCTTCAATCAGGCGAAATAAAAAAAATATCGCCCTCTACGTAGGATTAGAAACAGCATGATGGCGAAAATTATGAAAAAGATCGTTTGTGGCTTAAATCTAATTTAATTTAATGGTTCAAAGTTTCTTTCTAACTTTAATTATCATTTCTCAGTCATTCAGATTGTTAAAGTCAGATTATGGAATGAAAGTATCGCCAATATGTACTTACCTTTTATTTTACCCTATAAAGATTTCTAAACAGACCGAGCCATCGTTTTTAAGGTGTTAAGATGAGAAACATCGAACTAAGTAAAGGGTGCCCTAAACATGAATAAATCACTGTTATAATATATGTTGTTTAGAATCCAAAGTAATATAACGTTGATTATGAAGGCCCTTGTTGGAGGGTTATACCTTTGATCACCCTTGATTAGGTATGAAAGTAACTACATAGACCACAGTTAATCACAGTCCTTTGTAAGCATGCTGAATAGATTGGATTGAAAATTACCGATTGATTGTAGTAATGTTATAACACAATGTACATACAGAGCAAGATTATTGAGACACACATTTTGTACCTTCATAAACTTCCTTCGAGCACTAGCCTTGATAATGATAAGATCAAGGGAAATGTTGACCTCTGCTCAGTGAGTTTTGAATTTTTCACCCTTTTCGTCATAGTTTGTAGTGTAGTGCATATGACGTCACAATAAAAGGTGCCTTGATTTAATTGATATAATAAACGTCGCAATTCGACCTTTTAATCGTAAGATTCAAATGATACTCTCATGGGGGGGGGGGGGATTTCAATACAGTGGATATGTTTGAGTCACAAGTTGTAGCCGTCAAACCCACGATTACAGTGCATTTACGACGCATGCGTTCATTATTATCAGCTCTGTGTCGACACTGATATAGTGTTATCGTTATTAGTTGCCAAAGGGTTTTGTTTTTTAGTGATAAAATGACTTTTATCAGACACTATGAAATATGCAACTGTCTGGTGAAACGAAAATGTGTTACTTACAGCATGGAGGACAAGAATGAAGCAATGACCACTGTTAGAAGAAATCAATATCAGGATATTAATTGCATTAACTTTCTATGGCTATGCACTTGTGAAGACAATAATGATGGTTCTGATAGAATACTCTTGACTTCTGATCTTTAGAACTCACAAAATAGAGAGTGACACATGTTAATAAATATACAAACTAATGTCTCGATTTAACTACCAATGTTACCCTGAGCTGTTCGTGATTTATACATATATACTACTTGTAGTTATGTGATGGGTGTAGAGATAAGATAATAACTCAATGTTTCCGTGTAGAAGGGAGAAGCATACACGGTGCATACCAATGGAGGGAGAAAGTATACTTCCACGACATGCAATACATTCATGTTGTCTAAACGTCCTTCGTAGGTATATTACACCAATTACGTGCAAGCTTATGTCGCCAAAACTTCTCAAGAAAAAAAGACGAATAATTGTATGGGCTACATTGGTTTATAAATTGACTTTTTGTCGTGTTATGAATGTCAAGTATTATGGTAAAATGTCAAACAGACATGCACAAATGCCTAACTTCCTGATTACTCACATTACTGTACTGTATGCATACAAAACACGTACGAATGCAATGCTTATCACTGTAACGGATGACTTTGTAATGGAGAGTACTGACATTTAGCTAGTTGAACCTGATGTAGAAAATTGATATATTTTCCAGACAAATCAGCAATATGCCGATTAATTAGAGTTGCTTTTTAAACGCATCCCTGAACTTACAGATTAAAATTACACAAGCAGCATAGCACACGGTACCACATAATCAACATGTGTCCAACGTCAAGCCTTTACATGGGAGGAAAAAGCAAGTGGAGAGAAAATGGCAAAACTCCGGATAATTTGCTGGCTACATTTTATCCCCTTTGAGCTTTCCAATGGTGTATAGTCACAAGTGATAAATCGAAATAGCATGAACTCTTGTCTGTAAAGTTTTGTTTTGACAAATTTTTATGAATACAATTTTTATCATTAATAACGAAGTAAAGACACTATGGAGTGGGGAATATTTTAATTCATTCTGACTAAATAGGATATCACAAAATCACTGTCTATGGTGGGTGGGTGGGTGGGTGGGTGGATGGATGGAGGGGGATTCACGTCAACAATGTTATCTGTATATATTGTACACTGACTGTAGTGACTTGTAAGCCCATTGGTCTGGGTAAAATATGCCCAGGCATGGGTTGTCTGTATTGAAATGTTGTTTCGTGTTGCTGCTGCTGCTGTTGTTGTTGTTGTTGTTGTTGTTGTTGTTGTTGTTGTTATTATTATTATTATTATTGTTGTTGTTGTTGTTTACACGAAAAAAGTGTTTGAAATGCACCCCTCAAGTCATGATAGAGGCATTTATTAAGAGGGTGAATTTCTTCTGTAACTGTGTGTACATTGCACGTCAACTGTCAGTGTTGGAGAAAGAGAAACGATCTCAGGTGTAATCCTACTAAAAGAGAAATCTCGCTAATTGAATATGACCTTGCCCTGTTCATTTGATGGCATTATGTTATAAAAATAACTATACAAAAGTCTGAAAAGCAGCAAAACTTTCAATTTGAATTTTCAATGTTTGCATAGTTTTAGTTTTCATTCTCGAGGGGCAACATATCTTCAGTCATTCTGAATGAATATGACAGAAACGATATGTACAATTCTGTTACTTTTACTTTTAATTGATAAGAAGTTAAAGTATTTATGTGACCTTCATTACTCGATGTATTAGTCATAACGAACTGTGGATGATGTATTGTTAATTAATAACAATGTTTACTCTGTGAATGATCTTTAAGTACTTTTACTTCCATTAATGGGTTCTACAATTAGATCGATATTACACTCAAGTACATACATATGTAGATACACCGTAAGTAACAGTGTAGTCATATCATTGGGAACATCTCTGTTGTGCCCAGGTCGTTGACTGACCTCATCGCTTTAAGCATTATACGTTAACATTATCTTGATATGTTTTCTGTAACAAGTTCAAGGTTGGCTATCAACGCATTTTCACAGGTGTTTCGTAGTTTGCAAATGGGCTTTTTAGATAATGTTTTATATTCAAACCACTTACATCCGCTAATACAATATTTATAATATGAATGCACATTCAATATATAAAAGAGAAAATATATATAATGATAAAACGAAGTTAATGACATGCTATAAGAACGAAATCTGCAAAATACGTGAACGCCTTACCAACTCTATTTCAGCCACAAGGATTTAACAGTTTTTTATATAACCAACAGAATAGCAGTAATTAGCCTAATCACACTGACTTCAAAATATGTCTTTATTGATTTAAAATGTAGGCAAAACCACTAAACATTGGTTTTTAACACATCAAAGTAGCTATGATGTCCATTTTAGTTGACGTGAAATAGTTGATAGATTAACATTTATGATTGCTAAATGTGACGGACGATGTTTTGATGGAATCCACAGATTCAGGGCTATCGTTAAAATACTTATCGTCTTATACAACATTGCTTTCATTTTGAAGGCTACTCAAGCTCTCAAGCTAATTTCAGATTGGCGATGAGGTTCTGTATGCACTGAATTTGTCACTGCTAGCTCTCAAGCTAATTTCAGATTGACGATTAGGTTCTGTATGCACTGGATTTGTCACTGCTAATCTCAAGCTAATTTCAGATTGGCGATGAGGTTCTGTATGCACTGAATTTGTCACTGCTAATCTCAAGCTAATTTCAGATTGGCGATGAGGTTCTGTATGCACTGAATTTGTCACTGCTAGCTCTCAAGCTAATTTCAGATTGGCGATTAGGTTCTGTATGCACTGAATTTGTCACTACTAGCTCTCAAACTAATTTCAGATTGGCGATTAGGTTCTGTATGCACTAAATTTGTCACTGCTAGCTCTCAAACTAATTTCAGATTGGCGATTAGGTTCTGTATGCACTGAATTTGTCACTACTAGCTCTCAAGCTAATTTCAGATTGGCGATGAGGTTCTGTATGCACTGACTTTGTCGCTGCTAGCTGTCAAGCTAATTTCAGATTGGCGATGAGGTTCTGTATGCCCTGAATTTGTCACTGCTAGCTCTCAAGCTAATTTCAGATTGGCGATGAGGTTCTGTATGCACTGAATTTGTCACTGCTAGCTCTCAAGCTAATTTCAGATTGGCGATGAGGTTCTGTATGCACTGACTTTGTCACTGCTAGCTCTCAAGCTAATTTCAGATTGACGATTAGGTTCTGTATGCACTGGATTTGTCACTGCTAGCTCTCAAGCTAATTTCAGATTGGCGATTAGGTTCTGTATGCACTGGATTTGTCACTGCTAGCTCTCAAGCTAATTTCAGATTGGCGATTAGGTTCTGTATGCACTGAATTTGTCACTGCTAGCTCTCAAGCTAATTTCAGATTGGCGATGAGGTTCAGTATGCACTGGATTTGTCACTGCTAGCTCTCAAGCTAATTTCAGATTGGCGATGAGGTTCTGTATGCACTGGATTTGTCACTGCTAGCTCTCAAGCTAATTTCAGATTGTCGATGAGGTTCTGTATGCACTGAATTTGTTACTGCTACCTCCCAAGCCAATTTCAAGATCACTTCAACATTTCTTATATTGTCACACTTGTACTTTACACCAAATTCTCACAGTTTCTTTAAGACTATTTCTCTCCTTGGCAACTTTCAATTTATTGTATCTTATCTTATCTTATCTTATCTTATCTTATCTTATCTTATCTTATCTTATCTTATCTCATCTCATCTCATCTCATCTCATCTCATCTCATCTCATCTCAT